>NC_142756.1:18831133-18866181 GCF_054948205.1 Urtica dioica subsp. dioica
AGTGCGTGGGAGGCATGTGGTGTCACGTTAGATCCAACATGTTGCGTCATGGGTGTATGAGCGCCCTAAGGCCTCACATGGGAGTGATGAGGCTTTGCTATGGCAGGCGGACACCCTGAGATGTCGCACGGGAGCCTAGAGGCAACATCGTAGGTGTACAGATGCCTTGAGGTTCCGCACAGGATCTTGGGGCTGCACCGCCGACGAGAAGACCTCCAAGGCTGCCGCACGGGAGCCTTGAGGTTGCGCCATGGGTGAGCGGTCCCCTAGAGGTACTGCATGGGAGCCCAAAGGCTACGTCTCGGGCAGATGGACCCCTAGAGGTGGCACACGAGAGCCCGAGGGTTGTGCTGCAGACGTGAGGTCCCCTATAGACGCTGCATAAGAGCCTAGAAGATGCACCATGGGCGGGCATACCCATAGAGGTGCTGCACAGAAGCTTGAAGATTGCGCCGCTAGCGGGCGGACCCCCAGAAGTGCTACACAGGGGCCTGTTGGTAGCCCCGTAGGCAATCGTACCCCTAGAGGTGCTGCACGAGAGCCTGAAGGTTGTGCTGCATGTAGACAGACCCTAGAGGCGCTACTGAAAGCTTATGGTATGAGCCGATATTTTATTATGAGCCTTAAGCACTGCTTAAATAGGCGAGATACAATCAGTTACAATCTAGGATATCTCGAAAAAAAATAAGCTAACTAATGCTAGAATATCTCACTAACTAAATATAGAATATTCACAATAACAGCTCCTATTCTACCGAGTAAATGCAGAATATTTACAATATTAATTACAGATTTCTTCACTCCCCCTCAAGTTGGCAAGTATATATCAAACATGCCTAACTTGGAAATCATCTTCTCAAACACTGGTCGAAAAAGTCCCTTTGTGAGGATGTCTGCAGTCTGATCGGCTGTTCCCACAAAATGAATACAAATGATGCCAGCATCTAGATTCTCCTTTATGAAATGTCGGTCCACTTCAACATGTTTTGTACGATCGTATTGAACAGGATTATGAGCAATGCTTATTGCTGCTTTGTTGTCGCAAAACAGCTTCATTGGTAGGTCAATCTCCATCTCCAATTCCTCAAGCACTCTTCTTATCCATAGTAGCTCACATACGCCATTAGCCATCGACCGATACTCTGCCTCAGCACTGCTTCTTGCCACCACGCCTTGTTTCTTGCTCCTCCACGTTACAAGGTTACCCCATACGTATGTATAATACCCGGAAGTGGATCTTCTATCCACATCGGATCCTGCATAGTCAGCATCTGTGAAGGCTTCTACTTCTTTCTTCCCTCCTTTTCTGAACAAGAGAACTTTTCCGGGGCAGCTCTTCAGGCAGCGTAGTATCCGGTTTGCAGCTTCAAGATGTTCCTCGAAAGGGCAGTGCATGAAGTGACTTATCATGCTCACAGCAAAGGCAATGTCCGGCCTTGTGTATGATAAGTATATAAGCCTGCCCACTAGTCGTTGGTACTGCTGTGTATTGACAGGAACTCCCTTCTTGATATTCCCCAGCTTCAGGTTTGGATCTATCGGAGTGTCGGCCGGTTTATACGCACTCATTCCAGTATCTTGAAGCAAATCAAGAATGTACTTCCTCTGTGACACCGCAATTCCTTCTTTGGACCGTGCGATCTCCATTCCCAGAAAATATCGCATTTCTCCCAAGTCCTTTACTTCGAATTCAGTGGCAAGCTTCATCTTCAATTTCTCCATCTCTTTCAGATCATTTCCTGTAAGAATTATGTCATCCATATAAACAATCAAAATTGACATTTTACCGTCATTTGAGTGTTTAATGAAGAGGGTATGATCTGATTGAGATTGCTTGTAGTCTTGTCGCTTCACGAATTGAGTGAACATGTCAAACCAGGCTCTTGGAGATTGTTTCAGCCCATACAATGCCTTCTCCAATCTGCAAACATTAGAGCCGAATTTCTCCTCGAATCCCGGATGGGGACTCATGTAAACTTCTTCCTCAAGTTTCCCGTTAAGGAAAGCATTCTTCATGTCCAGCTGTCTGAGAGACCAGTCTAGGTTTGCAGCAGTAGAGAGCAAAATCCTCACTGTGTTTAACTTTGCAACCGGAGCAAATGTTTCCATGTAGTCGATGCCATAGGTTTGCGTATAGCCCTTAGCAACCAACCTTGCTTTGTAGCGTTCTAGACTCCCATCGGCATTGAACTTTGGTGTGAACACCCATCGGCAGCCTATAATCGGTTTCCCTTGAGGCAGCCCTTCAACCTTCCATGTTTGATTCTTCGCAAGAGCATTCATTTCTTCCATTACAGCCACCCTCCATTTCGGTTCAGATAAGGCTTCCTGAATAGTTTTAGGGACAACAATGGAGGACACATTTGTGGTAAAGGCATTGAAAGACATGGATAGACGATGGTTAGAGACATAGTTGGACATTGGATATATGGGATGCATGTTGCAAGATCTTTTTTCTTTTCTCAAGGCTATAGGGAGATCAGAGTCAGAGTCTACCTTTTCCTTACCTTTTTCAGAAACTTCCACCGGTTCGGGTTCATGGTCGGCTGAGGGAGCAGTGATGTTCTCTATCTCTTGATTCATGATCCTCTTTGTATAAAATTTGTCATACGGACTTAGTAGTTTCTTATTTTTTATTTCTCCGGGATTGTGAGGTGGTTCTTGACTTGTATCTATAGAAACATCAATTTTATCTATAGAGACATTTTCTTCAAAATTTTTATCCAAAACATGATCAATACTCGGATTAGGTATATTTTCAAATTCAATTCCAACCCTATTATCACCAATTTCATCAATTTTAAGAAAATCTAGGCCTAAACTATTTGTAGTGTCTTCATTTTGTTTCTCCCCCTGAAGATCACTACTAAAAAAGGCTTCATTTTCAAAAAAGACAACATCCATGGTAATAAACATTTTTCGAGTCATAGGATCAAAACATTTATATCCTTTTTGTGTAGGTGGAACACCTAAGAAAACACATTTTTTCCCTTTTGGATCAAGTTTACTTGCGGTCCTGTCAGGATTTTTTATAAAAACCGTGCATCCAAAATTTTTTAATGGCAATGAGTTTATGGTACGAGAGTTAGGAAAATATTTTGAAAACACATCAATAGGAGTTTTAAAATCCAAAATTTTTGAAGGCATGCGATTTATAAGATATGTTGCATGAAGAAGGGCATCTCCCCAAAGATATTTGGGTATTTTTGCTGAAAACATAATAGATCTTGTTACCTCGAGAAGATGCCTGTTTTTTCTTTCCGCTATGCCATTTTGAGCTGGAGTGTCAATACAAGAACTTTGATGAATGACACCTTTCTCATCAAATTTTTTTTGTAAAGTTTTCGAAAAATACTCTCGACCATTATCACTTCTTATCATTTTAATTTGTGCACTATATTGAGTTTGTACCATATTAAAAAAGGTTTTAAAAATGGTTTCAACCTCATTTTTTTCTTTAAGCAAGTAAACCCAACTTATCCTAGTGTGATCATCAATAATCGTCATAAACCACCTCTTTTCTTTTAATGTAGATACACGAGAAGGTCCCCAAATATCACTATGAATTAGTGAAAATGGGGATGTAGGTGTATAAAGCCGTGTAGGATAATGATTTTTGTGATGTTTAGCTAAAGCACATATATCACAATGAAATGAAGAAGGATCTTTATTTAAAAAAAGAGTAGGATACAACCTTTTTAAATATGAAAAACTAGGATGTCCTAGTCTAAAATGCATCAAATACACTTCTTTATTATTCATCGGAAAAGAAAAAATTTGAAAACAAGAAGTCTTTTGACCTATTTTATTCACGTCCGATCCTTCTTCAAGATAATAGAGACCATCATGTTCCTCAGCACTGCCAATCATCCTCCCCGTTGTTAATTCCTGAAAAACACAAGAATCAGGTAAGAAGATAGCACGACAATTTAGCTCTTTTGTGATTTTTTTTACTGACACAAGGTTACAGGCTAAACTTGGAACATGAAGGACTTTAGATAGAGAGATATTTGATATTTTTACACTTCCCTATTCCTGCAATTGGTGTAAGAGTACCATTTGCAACTTTAACCTTTTTATTCCCTGCACAAGGTTTATAGGATAGAAAAAGGCGAGAATTTCCGGTCATGTGATCTGTTGCACCTGAATCAATTACCCAAATATTATTTTCTTTTGAGCATAAAAAGGTAGATAGGGAACCTGCGAAGGAACACGAGGGAATATCAGAGTTTGAAGCTTTTTGAGAGAGTTGGAGGAGTTTTAGAAGGTGGTCTATCTGAGCCTTGGTGAAAGGTGGCTGTTCGGGTTGAACAGATTGCTCTTGAGAGGAATCGGCCATGTTAGCTTGTAAGGCTCTTTCCTTCTTCGTTTTGTACCCGGCCGGTTTGCCATGTATCTTCCAACAAGTCTCCTTTGTGTGCCAATATTTCTTGCAATGGTCGCACCACGGCTTCTTCTTCTCCTCGTTTTCTCGGGTAAACAAGGCTGATGTCTCTGTTGTCCGATCAGCAGCTTCTCCACTACCACGCATGATCTTCCTCCTGTTCTCTTCAATTATGACTTCCGAGAAGACTTCTCGGATTGAGGGCAGCGGTCGTCTCCCGAGAATTCTTCCCTTCACTTCATCAAGATCTCGATTTACACCTGCTAAAAACACATACACACGGTCATTTTCTTCCCTCTTTTTCTGTTTGGCACAATCGGCTGCACTCTCCCAGGTATCTTCATTGTATTGATCCAACTCCTGCCATAGCGCAACCATCTCGTTGTAGTAGGTTGTCATATCTCGACCAACCTGCCTGGATTGCCATAGATTTGTCTTCAACTCGAAGACATGCGAAGCATTCTCTCGATCAGAGTATGTTTCTCTGACCGAGTCCCATACCTCTTTGGCGGTCTTCAAGAACATATGCGGTTTGGCTATTGAGGCCTCCATCGAATTGAGCAGCCACGCCATAACCAATGAGTTCTCTGACCTCCAGATGGTATATCCTTCATCTCCCACCTTCGGCTGCTTGACTTCACCTGTTAGGTATCCAAGCCTTCCTTTTCCGTCAATGGCAAGCTTCACGGATTGGGCCCACTCCAAGAAATTCTGTCCAGTTAATCTATGCCCTGTGATGAGCATAGACGAATGGACTGTTGATGGTTGGGAAATTTCCATGGAGGAAGAGGAATGAGTGTTTTGTGTTTTACTGTTTATCGGTTTTTCCATAAGGGAATCGCTATGATACCATGAAAGCTTATGGTATGAACCGATATTTTATTATGAGCCTTAAGCACTGCTTAAATAGGCGAGATACAATCAGTTACAATCTAGGATATCTCGGAAAAAATAAGCTAACTAATGCTAGAATATCTCACTAGCTAAATATAGAATATTCACAATAACAGCTCCTATTCTACCGAGTAAATGCAGAATATTTACAATATTAATTACAGATTTCTTCAGCTACACGAGAGCCTATAGGCTGCGCCACGGGCAGGCAGTCCCATAAGATGTCGCATGGAATCTCGGAGGCTGCACTGTGGGCGGGCCAACCCCCAGAGGTCGCATGAGAGGTGCCGCACGGGAGCACGGAGGCTACACGGTGGGAGGTTGGATGCTTGAGGTGCCGCATGCGAGCCTGGTGTTTGCGTAGTGGGTATGCAGATGTCCTAAGGCCTCACCATGTGAGAGATCCTTGCCTTTCTATCATCTCGGATGAGACGTTGTGTTTGAGAGATGGCGAGAGCATGCATATATTCTCGTTACCCCCTAATCTAGCACCAAAATGTTGATGTTTGGTTTTGGACTAACATAGAAAAGCCATTCGCGGTTCGACCCAAGGCCTTATCTTGAGGTCGCACGTAGGATGGGTGTGGTTCTCCCTTGGATCATCAACCTTTGGTAGTCGGAGTCTTTTTGGTCATCCCCAAAGAATGAAGCAAACAGTGAACTAGAGGAGGCGCGTATAGATTGCCCCCGACACATACTCTAACTCTTAATATTAGTATTGGTCTAATTTCAATGTGGATAAGTCTCATCTAGTCTCCAAACATTAGTATTTGAAGATAGAATTTGTGTGTGTGCATAGTGTTTGCAAGTTGGAAAAAACTTACATTATCCTTGTGCTGAGGTTTTCTATTTATAGAGGATGAGAATGTGGGATGAAGGCTGAGCTTCATAAATGTGGTTAGGCGAGAAGGTGTGTGACCTTTGGAGGCCAGGTCCCGCCGAGATGTTTTTTTGGGGGAGTCCTAGGACCCGTTAGGAGGTCTGGTCGAGAAACACCTAGGTCCGTCGAGAAAGGGTTAGGTCTGGTCGGGAGGTCTCGTAGGGAGGTCTCGTCGGAAGAGACCACGTCCCATCAGGAGAGATCAGGTCCTATCGGGAGGTCTCATCGACAGAGAACAGGTCCCATCGTGAGAGACCTAGGTCATGTCGAGAGGTCTCGTCGGGAGAGACCAGGTCGTGGAAGTCGTTTGCTAGCCTAGGCGCGCTCGGCCTCGATTATGACTTTTAAGTCTCTACTGAGGCCGGTGTTCCCTTGGTCAGATGTTATTTCCTCTGTTTGATTGTTGCCAGGTTTATTTTGAGGGGAAAATTTGTAGGAAAAGATCTAGGATTAAGAATAATTTATCGCTTCTAGTAAGCGGCGGAATATAAAAAATTCTTTAAAACATGTAAAAACGATTTTACTACCTAGACAAAGTGCATGAACATATAATATAAAAAAAAAACGATAACGAGTTTTCACTCGGTACCAACCTTGCTTGAAGGTTGAGCGTTGAGAATCTTTTGGATTGGTTGAATCGCTCGTCTCCCCACTTAGATTATCTCCTTCGTGTCTTCTTGAATCCGAGTAACCACGATAGTTTCTACCACTAGAGTCTTCGAGTTTGGAAATAATTTATTGTGTGGGCACTATTAAACACAATGACTCAAGAACTAGTCTTAGAGCCAAAGAGCTAATACAAAATGCTAGGTCTAATGAGGACCCAGGTGCCAAAACAAAAGAGCAAGAAGAAGAGAGGGAGAGAGAGATATGGGACGGCCAACCTAGAGAGAGAAGGTCTCACCAAAAAACTTATTTCAACATTGTGAATGTGGTGTGTTATTTATAGGAGAATGGATTGCCTTGAAGAGACAATTTCCTCTTTCTATTATGGTTGAATATCACAGATTCATGAGCACAATATTTTTTTCCCATTCCTATCATAAAAATACCAAGGCTGGAAATTTTTTTATCCCTTTTTCCTCTCTTTGGCCGTCCAACATCATAGCATGTGCTATAAATTTGTTTCCTCTTTTCCTTTTTGGCAAGTATCTTCATACACCAATGCATAAAATAAATTCTCTCTTTATTTTGATGGAGGCCACGAAAATATCATCTAGAACATGCTTGTAGATGGTTCTTTATTTGTTCAAGACAGTACAAGAAAAGCCCACGTAGAATTTTCACATAAAATTCCATAAAATGAAATTCAATCCTCAAGGCCCAAATCCTATTCATGGCCATGTGAACTAATTTACATTATCATCATACGATAATGTCCAAAATATTATTTTGACATTTATACCATCTTATGTCCTTATGGAGAAAAATCACCCTTTAGACAATTTTTGTAAAATTCGTCTAGTTCAACACTTGAACTTGTTTTGACTTAGCTACTAGTTTAACTAATCCTACTCTAATGACTTGTGGTAGTGACCTCATGGATCCAAATGAACAAAGCTTGAGCTAACATGCTTGGACACAAAAGTTCACAAACCTTTTCTAAGTTCTAGCTTAATGTCAACTGACTGCACTAAAGAGTTGACACTGAAAATCTCTCGGTTCAAATGAATATGTTTTCTACTCAAATTCTACTTAATTGTGATGAGTGGATCCATTGGATATTATCAATGTTTACCCTTCATAAATATCATCAACTAGATGGGGATTTATAAAACTACCATTTTACCCTTCTAGTTGTTATTTCCTCAACTCATTTGTCACTTGTGAATAAGTTAGAAACAATGTATTGACGAGGTTCTAACAAGTCACATTGATTCATCCAAAAGAGTTATGACTCAATTTGGACATTAGCCAGTTCATTTATTCACATTCCAAGGAACAAAGAATGATATGTTATACATTGCATGTCAGCAATCTTGTACATGAATTCCATATCTATGAGATCTTCACAAAGTTGTTCATGATATCTTCATAACTTAGTACTTCATCAATAGGTCTTGTCTATATCACATAGTGAATCTAGAACTCAGACTTTCTCAAATGAGAGTATGTAAGCTATGAAATGACATGTCTCATTTCAGGATTGATGTAAGCATGATGCAATTCATACATAGTGACTTTGAGACAGAAGATGTTAAATGGTTTGTTCTTATGCTGTCTCTAGAAGTGCACTGGTCAATTCAGTATCTTCAAAAGATACCTAGAAAGAACTATAGAGTCTCCAACTCTCTATGTCTCATAACCAGACATCATAGGTTCTCCTAACAATCACACTGGGATCAATAGCCCTTTGATCCTTAGATTGTGAATATACTGTTTTAAGCAAACCAAGAAGAGTTTGTTCATGCAAATCTATATTTGACTCTTCATTTGTTGTTAGGTTTTTTTAAGGACTAAAGACTAAGGTTTATCATAAAGTTTCAAACAAACATGGAAGAATGAATGAAAGTTTCAACTCTTTATTAATTATTCAACAGTTACAAGCAAGAGTCTTTGTGAGACTTTATTACATCAAATGCATATAAGTAATAACTATTGCTCTTCTTGTGGGCAATAAAGCCAACAAAATTTTCACCTTATAATATCTGCATCACAATAAGGCGGCATGTATAGTATGCAGGAAAAGACAACGAGATATAGATCAAGCAGCTCTCCTTGTTGAAATTTCACCATTTGAGGTGGTAACTTATGGAAATCCTCATTGTACTGCTCGGTCCATTCGAACTCTTTTTGATTCCTTCAAGATGTCAAAGAATCAGACACTCTTATTAGTTGACCGAGAGATAAACCTTCCTAGTGCGGTGATGGATCCAGTCAGCTTTTGAACCTCTTTGATGCTCCTCAGGGGTCTCATGTCGAGTGATGCCTTGATTTTAGTTGGGTTTGCTTCTATACACCTCTCGTTTACAATGTACCCGAGGAATTTTCCTACAGAAACACCAAATGTACATTTTAAAGGATTTAGTTCCATTAAAAAATTCCTTAATATTTGAAAAGTAGTTGTAGGATATAACAACTGCAGCTCGATTTTTAACTACTAAATCATCGATAACAGGATTGGCAAGCCAATTGGGTATTTTATTTATGTAATTAACCGATTAGAGATAAGCTTGTAAACTTCCTTTTTAAGTGTTGTGTATCTATTGGCATTAATAGACTTTCTTTTTTGCCTAATCGGTCTCGTTTTTGGATCGATATTTAATCAGGAACAAGCATGATTAGGATCTATTCATATAATAACGGCTTGCTTTCAAGCAAATACTTCTGAGCTATTTTCTAGTAAAGAGATGAGTTTAGTTTTTATACCTCATTCAGGTACTTGTCGACATGCAAAGCCTTCTCACTGAGTGGACGCACTTATCCTGACTTCTTTTGCTTGGCAATCTTGGGTCGAGGTCTTCATGCACCATCATCACCGAGTGGATGCACTTATCCTGACTTCCTTTTAGGTAGTACGAGTAACAGCTCTTGGCAGTCGCCTGGTCTCTCGTCGCTACTCCGATTCTCAATTTTGTCGAGAATTTGACTGTCATATATTACACGGATGTGACCGCACCTAATTCTTGTAAAGTTGGTCTGTCGATCATGACATTGAATTCTGAAGACCCAGGAATAACGACCCATTCGGAGTTGACAATTTTTGTCCTCAGATGCTCACCGATGGTCAGAGGGAGCAAGATGAGGCTGTTTGGCATGATGGAGTCTTCTTAAGCCGTATAGCTGCGTTGGGGATGGAGCGAGAGAATCTATCTTTGGATCCATTTTATCCGAATGTATCCCCATCTAGTATGTCTACCGAGCTCTCATTGTCGGTAAGTATTCTTCCAACCACATGATTCCCGGTCGTAGCTTTAATTACAATCGGATCGTTGTGGGGAAAGTGCACCCATCTTCCGTCAGCGTCAGAGAAGGTGATATCTTCTAAAACCTTCCTCATCATCTTTCTTGGTTGGTGTTCTAATGAGAACATTACCGTAGAAAGTGAACATCTAGCTTCTCGGACATAATTCTTTTGTTCTCCGTGAGTGTCTCTACCACGGTGCGGTCCTCCATCTATGAAAGCTATTTCATTGTAAACCTTCTCAAGCTTATCTTCTTCCTCCCGTCGATCAGGCTCATTTGGTCGATATTTATGTTGTTTTCCTCTTCTGATCAGAGCTTTAATCGTTTCTTTCAGGTTGAAAAAATAGGTGGTGTTGTTTCCAATGCCATGGTGGAAAGCAGAGTACTTGGTGCGATCCTTCTTGATCTTGGCGGGCTTTGGAAAAATTTCTCGGTGCTCGGTGAGCGCAAACATTTCATCTATCCCCATTGTGAGGGGGTGATACTTGTCGTATGCTTGCTCAGCACTTGCTCTGACCGATTCTTTTGCGGGGGACGCCGATCTTCTTTAAGCCCATCATCATGGTATCGATCATCATGGTGCCAATCATCCCGACAACGGTTAGAGTGATGATCTCTGTGATCATCATCCGATCGGTTTCTAGGTTAATCGATCATTTATGTCGCAAGTCTTGCTTCTTCGGGGCTTATGTACTTCTGAACTTTCAAGAGGAATTTGTTGTAGTCTTTGGGTATAATCTTTTGTAGCAACCACCGTAGAACCAAGTTGGTACACATCTGTCCAAGTTGGTACACATCTGCAACGTGATCCCGGATAATCTGAAATCTCCATTTAGATCATATACCAAGATGGCTTTTTCCGAATAACGATTGAGTTAATCTTTCAGAGATTCATCAGACCTCTGTTGGATTGCCAGCAACATTTCCTCAAAGTTTTTACTACTCGAGATCCCACAAACTGATCCATTAAGATGTTGCACATTTGTTTCCACGAACCGATTAAATTCGGTCTCAACTTCCGATACCACTCCTTAGCGGTTCTTGACAAAGTGATGAAAAATGCTTGGAACATCACCTGGGGACTTCTTGTAATGCCATCCAGGACTTATATGTGTCAAGGTGATCCCCTGGGTTGGATTTTATGTCGTATGGTTGGATGCTCGACATTTTGAACTTGTGATGCGAAATGTGCTCTAATACCTTTGAGGTGAATGACAAAGTGGTTTCTTCTCTGCGTGACAAAAAGTTTCTCTGACCAAATGCCACTTCTTCAATTCGGCGTTCAAGTATTTGAAAGTTAGTTTGGGTACTGCTTTCTGCTTCTTAGGTGTCTGATTCTAATTTGGACGCCCGAGTACTTTTCGACTTAGCCTTTTTAGGCAATGGGTATTCCTCCGAGGGTGGATATCTATCATCAAACCTCCGATTATAAAGATGATCAAAACTAACATTGTCTTCACCGATTACTTCTTTTTCATATCTATCTTTGGCGTGTCTTTTTTGGCCTTCTTAGACCCGTCTTCAGCGTCATCGATTTCTTTTCCCGACAATATTTGGCAAGGGGTATTATCCTCCGGTGTCACGATTGCTCTGCGTACCACACGTTTGGCCCTAATATGCTCCTCCAAATCATTATTCTTCTTTTCTAGTTTTGATAGGCGCTCTTGCATCTCTAAACAACTCCGGAAGACTCAATTGTGGGAGCATTCCCGCAATTTCTTCAACAGTCAGCGGTAGAGTTCTGTTGTGATGATCGATTTGCTGGTGCTCTTCACTCTTGAGGATCTCCTTCCGTTTCCAGGTCTCGGTTTTCAGACGAACTTGCCATCGAATTTCAACGCTGATTGCCCCTCCTTCTAGCAGTAAATTGTTGGTGTTAGAAAATAAATACAATTGTCTCGGTGATTACACGTGTATGCCGAAAAGACTCGGCATTATAATGTGTGTAAAGACCGGATTGTTATTATATGAGATGAATCTCAATACAAGATGTACGAATTACAAGGGAATATAATACAAAGGTGAAAATGAAGATGGAAAAGTTGTGCAACATAGGTCTCTTGTCAGAATCAGTATCAAGCCTTTTTATTTGGTCATGTGCTTTTTATAGGTAGGGGTCATGTATAGACGTGGGTTGATTAGTCACACGTCTTAGGCGGTTAATTAATAATTATCCGCATTGTGTGACATAACCGTTCTGGTAACTGTTCGTGGGTTATCAAAACGATTATTGGTGCTTACGTGGCCTTCGTAAGCTTTAATTTGACTAGTCTTTATCACACCGAGTATTTCTCTGATACTTTCAGTTTTGTAAGTCGGTATTCGAAACTTAACTTAGGTTTCTAATCGTTCTCCACATATTTGCACCTCAAACAGTTCCTATTCGTTATTTTGTGGCTGTTCGGTGTTAAGATAAATTACGATCCTAACAATTTTGATAAAATGTATTTATAATATCAATGTCAATTTCTTATAAAATGGGACTATTATAGAACTTTGTAAGAAAAATCAACAAAGACTTTTCTTTTTTGTTTGTTTATGAGTGACGTCGAACTTGAATAAAACTGACCAATAGGTTGACGATCGAATATAAATTTCTCTCTCCCCCTCTTTCTCTCTAGTTTCTCTGTCTCTCATTTATAATTGGAGGAGTTTATTAGGTGCGAAACCCATAGAACCGGGAGGGTAGTAGTTGGAAAAGGAAAAAAGAATCCATAGGCGATCATCTAATCGCTTGGGTGGTTGATGGCGATGAGGACGGCGGCGCCAGAATGGCTGAACAAGGGAGACAACGCGTGGCAGCTGACAGCGTCGGTGCTGGTGGCGATGCAGAGCATGCCGGGGCTGGTGATCCTGTACGCGAGCATAGTGAAGAAGAAGTGGGCGGTGAACTCGGCGTTCATGGCCCTGTACGCCTACGCGGCGGTGCTCATCTGCTGGGTGCTGGTGGGATACCGCATCGCCTTCGGGGACCAACTCCTGCCGTTCTGGGGGAAGGGAGCCCCGGCGCTGGGGCAGAAGTACCTCACCGCCCAGGCCCGAGTCCCCGAGGGCATCAACGTCGCTCCCCTCTACCCGATGGCCACGCTCGTCTACTTCCAGTTCACCTTCGCCGCCATCACCATGATCCTCCTCGCCGGCTCCGTCCTCGGCCGCATGAACATCAAGGCCTGGATGGCCTTTGTCCCCATGTGGCTCCTCTTCTCCTACACCGTCGGGGCTTTCAGCCTCTGGGGCGGAGGCTTTCTCTATCAGTGGGGGGTCATTGACTACTCCGGTGGTTACGTCATTCACCTCTCTTCTGGCATCTCCGGCTTCACCGCTGCTTATTGGGTATACTACACCTAACCTAACCCAACCCATTCATTATTCATCTGTTGACTTTTTCAACCCTTGGTTTTATTTTATTAAAATTCCTTTCAAACCTTGCTTGTGTAGTTTGTTTTTTAAAAACATGACTACTAGCTAGTGGTATTATTTACACGGAAATTTATGTTGTCATGACAAAACTGTATAAAAGCAATGTACCGTTGGTGGTACAATTATTAACCCACGAGTTAATGTATGCCGGTGAATTACAATCATAGATTTGTTTTTTTCCTGCAAACATTTCTGGTCATTAGGAGAAAAAATTTGAATGAATCATGTACTATTCTTCTCTTTATTCGCATGAATTTATAGGTCGGTAACCAAAATTGAGCTAGTTAGAGTTATTTTGTAGCACTTATCGCGTCTATCTTATTGATAACGCGTGGATGACACTGATTATTGGCGTGGTGAAATTGGTTGCTTAAAAGGTGGGACCGAGGCTGAGGAGCGACAGAGAAAGATTTGTGCCGAACAACGTGCTGTTGATGATGGCGGGGGCAGGGCTGCTGTGGATGGGGTGGTCCGGATTCAACGGAGGGGCGCCCTACGCGGCCAACATCGGGGCGTCCATCGCGGTCCTCAACACCAACATTTGCGCCGCCACTAGTCTCCTCGTCTGGACCACCCTCGACGTTGTCTTCTTCGGAAAGCCCTCTGTCATCGGCGCCATCCAAGGAATGATAACCGGTCTCGCTTGTGTCACTCCCGGTGCAGGTCAGCCATAAATTTTTTATCATTATTTCTAGTCATTTGAGAATTCTCAAATATATATACAACGTATACTCCATAAGATGAGGAACGTTATTATTTGTAGTATTTCTTTTTTATGTTAAAATGATTTAAACTGTAATATTAAGGTATGATTAACATTAGATTTTTTTAACAAAAAAAGTGAATGTGGTTAGAATAACTTGTACTTGTTTATTTAGCATTATATTGTAGGGTAAGTATGTTGGATGTTTATTTTTGTTGAATTAAAGGATTGGTACAATCGTGGGCGGCTATAGTGATGGGAATACTCTCTGGCAGCATTCCATGGGTGTCAATGATGGTGATTCACAAGAAGTCAAGTCTCTTCCAGAAGGTCAGTTCATTTTCACACTATATACCTATACAAACATGCATCTAGATCTAGTGCCTAAAATTCAATCCAAATTATTTTCATATCGTTTTCATACGTACACGTGATATTCGCAGTTAATTCCTGTTCAATTTAGAAACTTCCAGGAAACTTTTGGCTGTCCTGGTGTATATTACGTGTTTGCTTTGTTGATTGTTATGTTACTCGTTCTTAATCCTTCTTCAGTTTCTTGTAAGTCTTTCTTCTTCACTTTAGAAAAGTCTTGAAAGAGAAGTTAGGTGACTGATTAAAATCTAAATTTAATTAGCGGTAACTACTTCAAGTAGCCGTTTTTTTTTCTTCATCTAAAAATTAGCGTACCATAAATTATTATTACAAAAAAGTAATTTATTATGCTGTACAGTATCATTTTTATTTTTTTTTATTTTTTATGTTTACAGTCATTTTTAAAATTTGTTTACTGATTTTGGTCTATATAACTTTATACACTGTTTTACCCATCCTATGGGTATTTAACATCTAAAAAAACATTTTTTTTAATAAAGAAAATAATTATTTACCATTTTAAAATACGTTAATTTTTAAAAGATTTAAAATAACTAAAACTGTAAAAATATTAAACTTAAAAACATTATATTTTAATCATGCGAACATTAAAATAGATTAGATCTGTGAGAAGCCTAAAATAATATTGAATTCAATGTGATATATATTGTTCTACTTAGAAAACTTTAGATTCCCTAATTAGATGACTTTCTATTAATTTCACGCCTAACTAACCTCCTTATTTTTCGAGAATTTTAAATTTTTTTACTGTTTTCATTCATACTTAGATTATATACGCGCGCGAATTAAAAAGGGGATTTTAGAGCATATTTCAATATTTCAATTCTTTTTGGATTCAATATTTTATCTTGGAAAGCCATATATTATCTTAAAATATCAAAATACAAGGATAGTTGTTAAGCAAGTGGCTTATCATCAATTACAGTTCCACATGTTACAAAAGCACGCGCATTTCTCAAGTACTTTAATTTGTCTTCTTAATATGCTATTTTAATTTGCATTGGAGTGGCTCATATATCTAACTTTAAAACTTGCACGGAGCTAAATTGCAGTATTTTTTTTTTTTTCAAGTTTCACATCTCTATTTTTCATGTATTTGTATATTTTTTAAAAGTATCTTTCCACATTTCAGTGTAAAGATATAATTCTTTATTTTCTTCTTCTTGTATAAGTAGACGCTCCCACCTCTTATAAAATACAATAGGTAAAATCATTCTCTCACTTGATTCTCTCTTTATCTTTATCGAATTATCTGTTAAAATTCTATATGCTATCAGATCCCAAAAACAAAAATACTATGAACACCTTAAAAAAATCTTTTTTCCTAACTACAATCTTGTCTAACTCATCATCCACGCCTGCCAAACCTAGATCAATTCGCTCATCATGTCACGAATTCACAAACTCAATGACCACAACTACCTTTAGTGGTCTCAATCTTTCCTCATGTTCGCTTCCAGGCGAAGCTTCATTAGTAAGACGAAGGCTCCAAAGAGTGAAGATCCGATATATAAAGGATGGAAGGCCGATAACATCATAGTAATATCTTGCCTCATAAACTCGGGAAAATTTTCCTTCTCTACTCCACCGTTGCAGAAATTTGGGAGGCCGCAAGAGAGGTCTTCGAAAGCTCAGAAGATGTGTCAGAGCTATTCGAGACTAAAAACACTCTTCACAAGCTATTTCACGATGTATTTCTTCGCTACTCCACCATTGCTTGAAGGAAGATCGTCGATCTCGAGCTCTGAGCCATCCGTACTCGTAAGTCAAGACAAGAGCCTTGTTTCTCAAACTATCTCTAACAACATCTCTTGCAAAGTTAGACCATATTATGATCACTACAAACGATCGAACCAAAACCGATAAACGCTTTCTATGCGGTCACACATGAAGAAAGCCGAAATAAAGATAATGCTTCAAGGAAGCTTTCTGATCTCGATCTTTGTGCCATCCGTACTCGTAAGTCTAGACGAGAGCCTTGCTACTCAAACTGTCTCTGATAACATATCTTGCAAAAAGTTCGATCATACTATGATCACTATAAACGATCGGGCCAAAACTGATAAACGTGTTGGAAGATTCACGGAAAGCTAAAAGACTGGAAGTCAACTTGGTACACCAAGGACCCGAACTCAAGCGGGAACTCAGCTTTAACATCGACATCGACTCTTGCTTCAGAGACCACCACAACTTTCAACAATGACCAACTCGCACTCCCTAGAAAATCATCAAGCAAGTCCAGCTCTGGAGTTATACCTCCATAAACATTACTGAACGATGTACTATATCCCAAACTCTCCATGCCATCACGAACTGTGAATCAATATGGATTGTTGATTATGTGGATTTTGATCACATGTCTGGTTATCAAATCTTCACCAATTATACATTGTGTGATAAAGATATATCAAGCTCGACGACTCTATCAAGATGTTACGTAATAATCAAGCCGCATTGAGTATTGCAAATAAGAATCCAACACAACACTACCAAACCGAACGTATCGAGATCGACCACCACTTTATTAGCGAGAAAATTCAGTCTACGACTGTCTCCATGGAATATATTCCAATTTGACAACAAGTTACTAACATTCTCACCAAACCTCTCCACCAAGCAATCTTTAACGAACTTTAATCAAATCTCGATTTTTTTAACATTTACCATCGAGTTTTTCTTGAAAGTTGCACTATTTTCTTGAAAATTGCACATTTCCTAATTTTCATGTAAAGATTTAATTCTTTAGTCTCTTACTCTTTTATAAATTGAGGCTTTTACTTCTCGTAAAACAAAAAAAAAGCAGCAGAAATATTCTCTCGTTTGATTCTCTCTCTATTGAAGTATCACTTATAATCTACACTTTTTTGAACATTTTAATTTTTTATTTAGTTGCATATGTTCTTCATTTTATTCAAAGTCTATCAATGTTTAGTTGACAATTATAATTTACATCCAAATAATATTAAAACTAGAGAAACATGGTCGTTAAGCTCAATTAGGGGATTACCTTGAATTCATTTTAGTTTATATATACGCTACTTTGTTTTCTTCTATAAATGCCAAATATTTGGTTGTCTTGTCTCATTTGTTTTCTTGATTTAACATCAGTAAGACATAATTCTCCTCCGCATTATATTATATATTTATATTATATTATAGGTACAATCAATCGTTTTCATTCATATGACACTATTATATGCTCTGTCATCTGTTTTTTTTATATAATCAATACGTGCTTCAACTGAATTGGACATCCTGAATTCCCCTTATAAAACGTAATCATGATATATTGCCATCTTGCTCCACATGAAGTTTAAAAACTGTGAAATTGTTTGACCCGGAAGGACATTATAGTATATCTCTTCACGACTTAATGACTTAGATCTCATAATTTCGTAGAACTAATTTTACAAGCACTGATTCTTCTTCTGATGTTTAATGATGCATCTCATGAAAATAGCGTTTTTACTATGAATGCTTTTTTTTTTAATTATAAACAATTATTTTTCACGATGGTTATACATTTTTTAAAAAAAATTGTTTACTATTTATTCTATTTAATTTTTTTTATTGTTTACATTTTTATTTATAAGAAAATTATCTCAAATATCTTCTTACAATTAGAAAAAAAAAAAAACATAATTTCTTTTAGGATTTAAAATTGCCAACTATTTTAAAAATGTTGCTCTTAAAATACAACATTTTCCTTTTTTTTTAATACCTTAACATGAATTGGACAATACGTGCTCTGTCACATTTTCCTTTTGCCAACTATTCATATGACACTATTATATGCTCTGTCATCTGTTTTTTTATATAATCAATACGTGCTTCAACTGAATTGGACATCCTGAATTCCCCTTATAAAACGTAATCATGATATATTGCCATCTTGCTCCACATGAAGTTTAAAAACTGTGAACTTGTTTGACCCGGAAGGACATTATAGTATATCTCTTCACGACTTAATGACTTAGATCTCATAATTTCGTAGAACTAATTTTACAAGCACTGATTCTTCTTCTGATGTTTAATGATGCATCTCATGAAAATAGCGTTTTTACTATGAATACTTTTTTTTTTTAATTATAAACAATTATTTTTCACGATGATTATACATTTCTTTAAAAAAATTGTTTACTATTTATTCTATTTAATTTTTTTTATTGTTTACATTTTTATTTATAAGAAAATTAATCTCAAATATCTTCTTACAATTAGAAAAAAAAAACATAATTTCTTTTAGGATTTAAAATTGCCAACTATTTTAAAAATGTTGCTCTTAAAATACAGCATTTCCTTTTTTTTTTTTAATACCTTAACATGATACAAATTACAATTATTTACATTCATTACTGCTAGAATAACTAATTTAGTTATATTTTATTATAAATATTTTAGGTGGATGATGCGCTTGGGGTATTCCACACGCACGCGGTGGCAGGACTGCTCGGAGGCCTCCTGACAGGCCTACTCGCCGAGCCAGAGCTGTGTCGTCTCATATTACCACACCCAGAATCCAGAGGAGCATTCTATGGTGGGACTGGCGGGAAACAATTTTTAAAACAACTCGTGGCAGCGTTGTTCATAATCGGATGGAATGTGGTGTCAACGACGATCATACTTCTTGTGATCAGGCTGGTGATACCGTTGAGGATGTCGGACGAACAACTACAGATCGGGGATGATGCGGTCCACGGGGAAGAGGCATATGCCCTCTGGGGGGACGGGGAAAAATTCGATCCCACGAGGCACGGTTGGAACACTGCGAATTTAGCCGAGGAAACGCACGCGCCTTCGCCTTATATTAATGGCGCCAGGGGTGTGACAATTAACTTATGAACGATTAATCAAGTCTTGATTACTAGTTTGGCTCCTTTGTGTGTAGTTAACATGTTGATATTTGTATGTCTTGTTTTTTATTTTTTTAAACCCTAATTTGGCTCTGTGTGAACTTTGAAAACTATGGATATAGATGGAGTATTTTGTGAGTGCGAGATAAGTACTATTTTTCATCTTGGAACGTGCTTATGGTTAAATATGGGTTAGGTTGTATATTTATTATTAGGATTAATTCCGTTTTTACCCCCTGGACTCGTACCCCTATTTCATTTTACCCCCTGGACTCGGGATTGTTGCAGAACTCATCTCAGAACTTAGACACGTGTTACAAGTTGGCACTTCCGTCAGTATTTGGACGTTAAGTTTAACATTTTGATGACGTGGCAATATTTTCTATTATTCTAAATATTTTTAATATTAAAATATTATTATCAGATTAAATAATTAAATAATTTCTATAATTCTCTCTCTCTCTCCTTTCTTCTTCTTCTTCTTCTTCTTCTTCTTCTTCTTCTTCTTCTTCTTCTTTTCTTCTCTGCTCCTCCACGTAGTCACAAATCAGAAGTCCTTCTCAAACATCACAAACGGTTGGCAGAGAAATGAGAGATTTCGTACTTCTCGTCTCCTCTTCCTCTTCCTCTTCTCCTTCCATTTCTCCCTCTCCAAACCCTAACCCTAGCCCTAGCCCTAACCGCCATTGCCGATCCTCCTCCAAGTCCGCCAAGCTCTCCTCATCCTCCTCTCTCTCCGCCGCGGCTTCTAGATCGCCGCCTCTCTCCACACTCAGGTTCGACTCTTCCTCTTCGTCTTCGAAGTCTCGCCTCCGCTATTTCGCCGATTTCGCGCTCAAGCTCGCCCGCGACGGGAAGCTCGAGGACTTCGCGATGATCCTCGAGAGCCTGATCGTCTCCGGCGCCGATGCCTCGCGCCTTTCCGCCGCCGCGCTGAGGTCGGAGTTCGCCGAGAAAGGATTTTCGGAGCTCGTTCGCGGCGGAGAGGTCAGGGGATTCGCGGCGGTGATCGGGAAGCTCGACGAGCTCGGATTCTCTCTCGCGGAGATCTTCGGCGGATCCGCGAAGGAGGTCTTGAGGAAAGAGTGTCGCTGGATTTTGAAGTCTGAGCTTCTCGAGGAGTTTGTTGAGCTTGTTGAGGTCCTTGCAGGTAAAAAGATAACTCCTTTTTTTGATGCCCTCAGAGCTCTACCCCGGCTACTTCTCCGGTGTTCAGGTTTCGGCTCTTCCCGAAAAGGCATGTTCTGTCCTCCGAAAACTAGAGATACTTGAATTGGAGTACTCCGGCGATAATTCTAATCCTCTCGGTGAGGGTTTCGGGTTTGTGCCGAGGAACGTGGTTTTTTCCAGGAGTCGGTGCAGAGTGTTCTTGTGTGTTAGAGAGAGACGCCACTGGAGAGAAATCTCAGAGCTCCGAGAGAGAGAGAGAGAGAGAGAGAGAGAGAGAGAGAGAGAGAGAGAGAGAGAGAGAGAGAGAGAGAGAGAGAGAGAGAGAGAGAGAGAGAGAGAGAGAGAGAGAGAGAAAACCAAAGAGACTGAGAGAATTAAATTAAATAATATTCTTCATGAATGTGAAGCAGGAAACACAACCACACTGAACCAGAAAAAAAAATGCAGAGAAGAAAAAAAGAAGAAAGTAAAGAGAGAGAGACAGAGAGGGAGAAGAGAGAGAGAATAATAGAAATTATTTAATTATTTAATCTGATAATAATATTTTAATATTAAAAGTATTTAGAATAATAGAAAATATTGTCACGTCATCAAAATGTTGAACTTAACGTCCAAATACTGACGGAAGTGCCAACTTGTAACACGTGTCTAAGTTCTGAGATGAGTTCTGCAACAATCCCGAGTCCAGGGGGTAAAATGAAATCGGGGTACGAGTCCAGGGGGGTAAAAACGGAATTAATTCTTATTATTAATGATAAAATAGAGAGTAAGAGATATATAGTTGCATTAAAAATGACATTTTAATATTTTTTTTGGAGGGGAAAAGAGGGATAAAAGGGGATTCGTCAAGTTTTATCAAAATTTCAATATTAAATTGTAACACCCTAAAATGGGGTCTAGTATAGTAATAGAAATAAAGAAAATTCGAAAGACACTTTCATAACAACACGACAAAATAGGTAGATACGTCGGACATAGTATGAAAAGTCAACAAAAGTTTCACCCATGGGATTTAGACACGTCTCAAGGTTCAACATCAACAAAGAAAGACAACAAAACACAAATGACCACAGTTTAGTATAGCACCACGACAAAATAAACATAAGACAACATCATAGAGGAGTCTAAGTCAAAATGGTCAAGCAAGTCACATAGTTGCTCACCACGTGTACAATGAGGCAAAACAAAGAGCTTGAACCTACGAGTTAGCCTCCGTCACTCCTCGTCCGGGAGATCACACTGTACACCACCTGGGAGGGGAAAGGGAAAAGTGGGGTGAGCTTCCACATGCTCAGTAGAAATTCCGTTACTCACCCTAAGGTTTTATTCATTTAAAAAAAACCACCATTAATTATCAAAAACATGATTATCAACTTTACGTTATTAACCGATAAATAACAACAATTTTATTAGTACCAAGAGTAGCTACCATGGACTGCAAAGTTCCAGGTGGACGCGCATCACCTACGACCAATGCTAGACCCAAGGCAACTAGGCGACGTGGGTCCAACGATCGGTAACCTCGAGTCTCGCCTCGCGTAAACCCACTGCACAACAAAAGGAAGCGGAATGCCTCATCGCTCCCTCGTAACAACCTTTTTGGACATCACAGCCCGTGGACGGAAACACATCGCCCATTACGTCGGATAAATTCTTTTCATTTCATCTAACCTAATCATACTAGGTTATAATTTCGATAACTCTAACTCGTCGTGAAAACGAAACGAGTCAACAAGATTTAGCGTTCACCTAGTCACATCTACCTATTACTCAATTTTAATTTAAGAAAAACTCTCACAAAGGACGAGTAAAGAAATCCCTACCTCTTTGGATCCCAAAAAGCGCTCGACGGGAAGCTAGGTAGTGTTCGCCTCGAAGTACATGTCACCGAACATGGCCGATTATCCAAACACTCGATAATCGGGTCTAACGGAGTTTACGGTTGCACTCGAAACGACAAAACAGATTCGGGAGCGGTCTCTACTCAAATTTTTGTGCCCGAAACTCCGGCGACGGCAGCGGTCCGCCGGCGGTGGCAATTTCCGGCGACCAGAAAATCTGTTCGAAAGGTGTTCTTCGAACTCCTCGACCTCTTGAGTACATTTACGGGGTTGATTTTATAAGGAAACACACACAAAAACCTAGATCTACGCGAAACCACCCAAAACTTACGTTTTCCGGCGATGCTCTGACGACCAACCTCCACTGCGAATCTCAGGCCCAAAATTTCTAGAATGGTAAATCTCTAATTCCTCTACTCATACCCCTCGGAATCGCTTCAGCTCCATTCTTAGAAATAAGAGAGAAAGATCGGAAACACCCCGTTTCCAGATCTAGTGAGATATAACGAAGTCCACTCTTTTGTCTTACCTTCCTTGAAGATTACGTTTCGGAAGACTTCGGTGTCATCACATCGAGTCCTTGAATGAGGAGTTTCAGATCTGATCGTGTGGAGGCTTGTACGTTCAAGACGAAGACGGATTCTGAAAGCTTTCGGTTCGTGAGCCAAAAATTGTAAGTTTTTTTAAACTCATCTTTTATCTGATATGGTTGCTTGATGAAGTTTCTTATGTTTAATTAATTAAGTAATCTAGATCTTGTTTAGTAACTATATTAATAATTAGCTCTTGTTAGTGTAATTATTATTATCCGCATTTAATTGATTATTTAAGGTGCAATAATCACCAACAATAAGGAAATAATTATTTAGACGCTATCATAGCTCTAAATGATTCTAAAACAATAAAACACATTCAATATAAGAAATAAAGAAAGCAATAAATGTTAATTAAATTTCTAACAGAGATTTATAACTTAGAAAACATGATTGTGCTCACATATAGTATATGAACGGAAATCCAAATCCTTCATATTTTATGTCATTCAATTCTAGAGCAGAGGCATTCATGCATATTTAAATATCATAAAAGCATTCAAAAGCAATCAATAACAAGGAGAGAAATATTTAATGAAGCAACCATGTGTTCATAAATAATGTAATAAAACATAAAGCAAGAAAATATTCATCCTATTTGAAATAGCCATAAGAAGCTACAGTCCAGAAAACCTCGGATCATAATGACACATCAACATGTTCAAAAATAAATCCAACAAATGAAAGTAATAAAACTAGTGGGAAATTAGATCTTCAAATGGAGCATGAGCTTCTCTACAATTTGGGCTTGAATCCGACTTTGTTTAGCAAGCTCATCAAACTTGTGTGCTCCATCAAACATGCTCTGCAACATGAAAGAAGTATCCTCATGATTAATTATCCTCAAAACACTTTTAGGATATCTTTAAACATGAATTTTAAGGTACCATACCAGCATTCTTCTTGTTTTTCTCAAGCTCAGCCAAGTACAAAGGACAATGCCTCTTCCAATGACCATCAGTGTTGCAGTGGTGGCATTTACCAATGCTTTCACGCTTCTTCTCTTTTCCTTTTCCACTCCTCTTGAAGTTTCTCATTTCTTTCTTGGTGGGACCTTTCCCTTTCGAAGTACTAGGGTGTGCCTTAGATGACTCAGCCGACCCTGTGTTCTTCCAGTGATAGACTCGAAAGTCTGTAACTCATGAAACAACTAAGACAATCCATACTCAACTTATTCATTATGTAGTTGGATGTGAACTGTATGAAGTCACTAAAGAGGGAATTCAGAATGATTCTCACCTGAGTAACCTTATCCATCTATGTCTCATGGAGTTCAGCTTCGGTGAAGTAGTTTGTCATTTGCATGACATGATCCCTCACCGGAGTTTCCGCAATCATATCATAGTGCCAGTGCACTTACGGATGAGTTCGATGCGGGCTTGCTCGCTTTGCATCCCAAACATTTCTTGCAGCGAGTCAATGATCTCCATAGCGGTGTCTTTTCCTTCCATCTTCGTCAGCAATCTAGGTTCGATGCGGCCTATGACACAATATACTTTTAGTATTTTAATTTTTTTAGCATTAAACATCAATCTAGGTGATACACTCGGGTTTACTAAATCATATTTAAAACCCAAGTGATTCTAAGCTACCTTAAAAACATGAGTTTCGATATAGCTTAGTTAGTAGGAATTTCGTGACATCTAGTATTGATTATCCAAATTGTATTCCATCACGGAAAAGCTCCCAATAGGGTAGGAAAGGCACTATGCCTTTTAACAACCTCCCAGCTTAGCCTCTTATCGGCTTGGTGACAAAGCTCTTCAATCCGTTCAACTCTTTCATTAAAAATATCCTAATCCAATTAGATAATTTAAATAAACAAAATTCCATGATAACCATTAACCCACGAAAGAATTTCTAAGTTATAGCATATGAGCATGGCTAAGTAATTAAATAAACAAGCATAACCAAGCAAACATGCTATGATTCGGTTTGATCATTTCCTATTTGATCCTATAAATAATAACAAGATTAGTCCAATACAATTGGCCAATGAATTCGGTTTGGGCACATTCATATGTCCCATAAAAAATAAATCAATATAAAATTATTTATTTTTCCATATTTTCCAAAAATAAATTAATTTACGGCCCATTACTATGTCCTATTGAAAAATAAATCGATATCATAATCAATTACTTTTATATGCTTTAAATTAAAAAATCATTAGGGCACAGCCCATACAATTAATTAAATAAAACATTTAAAAAATTAATAATTTTTTTAATTGGCTACCGCGCCTTGACCCAAACAAATCCCACTAACTCTAAAACCAGCCATGGTAGGGCTGGACTTATTTGAACAAGAGCCGTCACAAAGGACGGTCGGAGGAGGGCCGTGAGGCCATGGTCATGGGTTTGGGCAGACAGCCTTGTGCTCGTTCGTCCATCGCCTCACCGCCGTGGTCTCGTCCATAGCGACCCTGGTTAGTGTGTCGTAATGGCACTTAAAGGTACATCAACAACTAAAGTTTGTCTAGACCATACACTTACCACAAGTGCAGAACGCTCCCACAAAGTGATCAACCTTCACTTGTGTTCCACATATATGATTTTAGATGCATCTATCCAGGCATGTATTAATCATCGATCATGTTTTAGCTCACCGCCCAAACTCAGATGCCCAGCATGTGATTCAGTTTAATGCGGATGCTATGCATGATAGTTGTTATTGATTCTGATTCAGAAAAAAACTCACTAATCATATGATGCTAATAAAGGAAACTTCTTATCCAATTCAGTAATCATTCATGTTTATTTATTATCTTTAGTGGGCAATATTCCTGACAAAGACTTGGGGACTAAACCCAAACCTCTAACACGGAGCTTGGAGTTGAAGGGATTCGTACCAATTTGGACCTTAGTGCGGCTAGAGGGTCCGACCCTAGATTATACCACTTTGATTTTTAGTGTTGATCTATTTTCAAGCACCAACATCTTGACGCTAGATGGATGGGGATCGAGTAACGATCACGAGATTCCCACAACATCATCTTTCTTCATCTCAATCAATTTACAAGCATGTCAACCGGCGTTCTGCAGAGAGCTTCTCAAGCAACTAACAATCGAAGCCTGGGAGCGGCACCCTTGAGCGACGAGCTTGAGGTATAACTTGTGTTCCCGCGAGAAAAGGGATGCAAGTACCCTCCCTCCAGCAAACACGAGCCAGCCACAAGCTCAAGGTTCTCAGAAACACCACAAGGTTATGTTGGAGGAGGTAGACCGACACCTTACCGGCCTCCTCAACAAGTCCGGGATAGACAGAGAGCTTATTGCTAACCTACTTGTTTACACGGTGCAAAGTCTTGGCAAGGTTCTGGAGATAGATCACAAGACAACTCGAATGAGCTTGATCCAAGCTATGCTAGAGAAACCGAGTATGATGAGTCGTACTCCGAGACTGACCCAGCACTTGGAGAATGGCAGAGAGGCGTTGAATTTCATGCAAAATACTGTCGGTCCCTCTCACCACCAAAACCCCAAAGGGGCAACAAGACAAGAGCTTTTAGGGTCAAGAGGAAGATGCTCCCGACCCTCAGCTCTCGATAAGTTAAGTGTAATATACAAACTTTTGTAACGCTCGACTTGTGGATTTGAATAAAATAAACGAGTTTTATTTCGAATCAAATTCTTGTTGCACATGAGACGTCCTTAAATTTTAAATATCTTGAAAAAAAATAATAAATATATTTAAGGTTGATGAAATTTCGGAATAAGGATATTCGAGTAAACTCGATATTATTTTCCGAATAAAATTATTCGGAACGTACTCGGAGACTTAAAATCTCAAGAGTGAAAATAAATTCTGAAATCCCTTAAATATATTTAAGATAACGGGAATTAATAAGAATTTCTCGGTTATTTTTCAAGATTATTTTTTTTATTAATTAAGGACAAGTTTGAGAGGATTTATTTTGGAAAGGACTTAAGTGCAACAAAGTGAGGGACGAGAGTGAAAGAAAAGGAGTTATGAGGGGTTGTTTCAGGAGACATGTGGCTCAATGAAGCGTTGCCACGTGTAAATCTTATCAACTTACCCTCCTCCTCTTTTTTCTCTCTTTTCTCGGCCAAGTCTCTCTCTCTCTCTCTCTCTCTCTCTCTCTCTCTCTCTCTCTCCCTCTTCTCTTCTTCTTTTTCTTCTTTCTTTTCTTTTTCTTCTTCCCTGTCCCGCGCTGAGCACACCTGCAAGGAAAAGAAAAAAAAGGATAAATTACATAAATGCCCCCTGAACTTTTGACCATTTAACAACGTGGTCCCTACTTTTATTTTTCTTACAGCGTCGCCCTTGAACTTTGACAATCTTACAAACTTAGTCATTCCGTCAAATTTTGGGAGTATATCCGTCTATTTTAACTTGTGTAATAACTTGAATATTTAAAATTACCTATATATCCTTTATTTAATTATTTTATATTTAAAATTAATAAATTAAAATTAAAAATTTCATTTTTCATTTTGTTTGTTGTCTTTTTTTAATACTATTTTTTATACATTTCCATTATACTTTTTTTTCACGATAATAGAAAATTAATAATAAATAATAATTCATTTTTACAATTCATTTTTATTAAAAATTCATATTTTACATAATTATTTTATTTTTATTTATTTTTATATAATAAATAATAATTTTTAATAATATTAAATCATTATAAAATCAATCTTTTTTGTTATTTTACAATTTTGTCCCTGTTTAAATAGTCACATGCCAATCACATGAGAAAAAATGGATGGATTGTTGAGAAAAATAGACGGAAGGACTAAGTTTGCAAGATTGTCAAAGTTCAAGGGCGACGCTGTAAGAAAAATAAAAGTAGAGACCACGTTGTTAAATGGTCAAAAGTTCAGGGAGCATTTGTGTAATTTATCCAAAAAAAAAATTGTTGTTGCTTCCATCATCATCATCACCGATTCTCTTCACCAGCACCCGACCTCACCTTCTTCTTCCTTTCTTCTCGTCGAGCGCCATCTTCTCCAGCCGAGTCTCCATCACCGCGCGCGCCTCGCCGAGGAGAAGAGTCACCGCCGCCGAGCCGCCGTGGCCGCTGACCGAGAAAGGACACGGGGAACAAGGTGAGAGCACGCTGCGGAGGCTGAAATTCACGGAAATAAGGGTGATAAACTCTTCTCAAATTGAATTCCGAATCTAGGGTTTTGAGAAATTGATTTGGGGCTTTTCTTAATCCGTGAGGTTTATGAGGATTTGTGTGAAATTAGTTGTTATTTGAGTTTGATTATTGAAGTTGATGGTTTGAATTGGTAGATTGAACTCAAATTTAGTTGGAATTTTGTTGGTCGTGGGTTTTCTTTCGTTTGGCCGTGTGGGTCATGAGAGGAATTCTTGTGGGTGAATTGTGAATTCTGTTTTGAGGGTTCCATTTGAGGCTATGATGATAATTTTTTTATGAGATTTGATTTGGAATGTGATTTTGGCCGTGTATTATGCTTGGCCGTGTGTGATTGTTTGGCCGTGAGACTTGTTTGGCTAGGTGATTTGCTTTGGCTCTTTTGTGATGTTGAGTTATTCTGGATTGTTAGTGATGAGCTATTTCTGATTTGGTGCCGTGGCCGTGTAGCTTGGATTTATGGTTGTTATTGGTTTTTTTAAACGAGTATGGACGTGATTTGATTCTGAGCCTCGAGAATAATTTTTGGAATGTTATAGAATTAGGAATTGAGATTTTTAATTGGGATTTGATTTGGAAGTAAAATTGAATTTTGAGAATTTGGATTTGAAATTTGTTGAGATTTGGGTTGATGTGGTTTATTGTCATGTTTAAGGATTTTATGACAAGTTATGTGATTTATTGATAAGTTCAAGAGTTTTATGACGAGTTAGAAATTTTATGATAAGTTATGTGATTTATTGACAAGTTCAAGAGTTTTATGACGAGTTGGAAATTTTGTGACAAGTTAGTTGGATCCGTGTAGGTTGAGTGACTTGTTTGGGTTCGGGTTTTTTAGTCAAGATGTCGGATTTGGAATTTTGGAAATTGATAGGAGTTTGGATTTAAGGAATTAACTCGATGTCGGATTCCGCGGTTTGATGACAGATTGGACGGACGAGCAGGAACCGGACGAGTCAAAGGCGACGAAGCCGGATTTTGAAGTTTTCAAGAAAAAGAGTTATCGAAATTAAAGCTCAATTAACTCGTGAGTTTTTTTAATCGCTTATAGCGTTTAAATACTCTTAGTTTGGTTTATGCAATGTATTTCCTTTAATTAAATAAATAATTTATGATTATTTATTTAATAACGTTTGAGAATTTAATTTAATTATTCATTTTGGAATTCTCGGTTATTTTAATTTTGGATTAATAAACTTATTTAAGACTCATAATTATTATTGAATTTAATTCGTATCATTCTTGATACGGAGGTGCGCGAGTCTTGAATAAGTTTAACTTCCGAAAAACCGGAGAATAATAAATTAAATTATCGAATACAGAACCGACTCGAATCTAATCCCGACACCGAACCCTATCTTTTTCAAGTAATCTCGAATCCAATAACTAACAGACTTCCAACCTCGGATGCTAGTTCTTTCGAAGTTTCGACAAGTGTCAAGTATCTCAGAGAACGTGAAAAGCAAGACATCGCTGGAAGTCGTCAACTTTCTGTCGCACTATTTCAGGTAAGTGTGGCGACATAAGTCAACTACTTACCAAGGGAATAATCATGTTTACATGCATTTACGTGTTAATAATAATAAAGAGTAGGAAAAGCCTTAAAAGACACAAACACCAAAGATTAAGGCTTCGGCCACTCTTTATGGAAAATTTAGTTCGGTTTATACCCACAGGTTCAAATGCTAACTTGAACCAGCCACGTTGCTACTTTGTTGTAGTTAGATCCCTCTGCTAACCATAGAGTTTGGCTAGATCTGAGGTGACAGGAGAGCATGTTGGACTCTCGAATTCGAATCGAGGGTAGAAGTACTGGGAGTCATATCCTGAGTCTTCAACTTAAAACACTAAACGAGCATAAAAGAGAAATGATAATTCTTTCGGGATTTAACCCGAGTCGCTCTCCTGTAAGTAGCATAGGTGTGTACTCTGAGTGCTGCAGAGTACCCGAACCCTATAGAATTGATGTGTCGATGGTACCGTAAGGAAATGAACCTTGACGGGCTATGAGGGCCTAGGGGATGGCTCTGAGTACTCATATCTCGGGGAGTCGACCAAGAGTCGTACTCGACTTTGTTGTCAGGCTATGAAGGCCTGAAGAATGCACCTTGACGGGCTATGTGGGCCTGGGAGTTGCGCCAACGTCGAATGAAGTGGTACCATTAGTGGATCCCAGACAGACGTTAAAACTTTTAGGCCGCCGGACGACTGCTGCTCGAAGTCTAAGGCTAGTCTCTTGTTGTTCTAGAGGTTATAGCAGGGGATGTGTGTAACCTTAAAATGACAAGTACTAGTTAGAGTGTGGACACATAAGTCATGCTCTAGAACTTGTTAGATTTGCATCAATGCATTCTTATGTGCTTGTTTGCACGTCACATGTTATCACATGGCATTAGTCGCTTTATTTTCTAAGTTAGACTCTCACTTACTGAGTCAATCGCTCATAGTTTTATGACCCTTGGTAATGTAGAGAAGGGCAAGGTGATGATGTGAATAACAGTACTTGAGATGAAGACCGGACGTGTATCTCTTGACCTTTGGGCTAATGGGAACTCACCCGGGTTCAAACTCTTCTATAATAATATCTGTATTTTGTTGAACCCCTTCCGTAAACTATGCTCCCCAAACTATCCCTTGTATATATACTTGAAATTCGGGAGCTTGTGTATAAATAGGAGTCGCTATAAGGCTCTAATTCCTTAAGTTAAAACGCGAAAAATTTACCCAGGTTTTCATATAACCACTTATAATACTTATGTATTATCGTATTATGTTTAATATAAGCATTATGGTTATTATGTTTATTTAATTTTGTATCTCGTTGATATGAGATATTGTTATATTTATATCGATGTTGTGATCTGTGACATAATCCACCGTCGCGGCTCGTACCGGCGACGAGAGGTCGCAGGTCGTGACATTAAGACCGCTAGAGGAAGATACTCGCCCAAGAGTGTGGAGGAAACTTCAAGTTGCCCAACCTGACTCCCTACACTGGGAAATGAGACCTTTCCTTCCATGTGCGACAATACGAAATCTGGATGCTCATGCAAAGAAAAAACGCCGCAACCATGTGTGAGGCGTTCTGTCTCACACTCATCGGACTTGGTTTTAAATGGTTTGACAACTTGAGGCATGAGAGCATCCACTCGTTCCAAAGCCTTAAGTAGGCATTCTTGACCCGATTCGCCAATCCATGGTCTAAAAGAATACCAATATGTATCTATGGTCAATTCGACAAGAGAGCGGCTAGTCTTTGCGGAAGTACCTCAATCACTTTACAGAGGAATCTAACAAAGTCGACAGATTCAATGATGGAGACACAATAGCCGCCATTATCGAAAGACTTAGAACAAGCGACTTCCTAAAATCCCTGGTCAGCCGCGTGCCGCTGAGCATGACTAAACTGATGGCGAGAGCCAAAAGCTACATGGGAGTGAAGGACTATCTCGATGGAAGAAGAGCTAATGAGCAAAGAGGCCATCGCCGGGACAAAATGGATGTAGAGAGGAACACACCTCAAAGGAAGAGAGGACGAAGAGGCCTAGAGCCTGACACTCGTGCCCCTGCACGTCAAAAGCCGTGCAGAAAACTTTAGACGTTATTCTGAATTCACGCCTCTCAACACAACTCCGATAGGATCCTCACCGTCGCCTGCAACCTCTTCAAGGACCCACCACAGCTAAAGAGGAATGCGCCCGGACGAGGAAAGAATAAGTACTGCAAATTCCATCAGGATTATAGACACTTCACTTTTAAGTGCTATAGTCTGAATAAACAAATTGATGCCCTAATCCGAGAAGGGGAACTAAAGGACTTTGTAATGTGAATTCCACAACAAAAAGAGAATGAAAATGGGCACAACGCGGTTGTCACCATCATTGACAAACCTAGGCCTGGGATAAACGAGCGGAGCTACGATGCACACTGTGAGCACCAAGTTTTGCGGCCCTATGACTGGAGGCACTGAGTGGAAAAGGAAATAATATGCGAGAGCAAGCTATGGATGAGGTGCACCCAAGTATGTCAAGTTGACGCAACACTTCGAAGGATTGCCCAAGACAGCATATGAAGAGGTTTGATTCACCAAGGTGGAAGCATTAGGTGTTGCCTACCTACATAACGACGCAATTGTTGTTGCAGCCCAAGTAGCCAAGGACTTGGTCAGACGAATCCTAATCGATAATGGAAGCTCTATCGACATATTGTACAAAGTTTCGCTCAAAAAAATAAACTTGGAAGGAGTAACACACATACCTGTATGCACTCCGCTGTATGGGTTCACTAGAGAAAGAGTCTACACTGAAGGCACGATCAGTTTGCCTGTGACCTTTGAGACTATTGAAAGAGTCTACACTGAAGGCACAAACTAGAGGCATTCCATGGTTCGAGATCCCACAAGTCCCAAGGAACGAAAATGCTGAGGTCGACGCTTTAGCACGCCTCCATCTGGGATCGACGAGGAAGGTTTAGGCAAAGTGCCTATTGAAACCCTCCTTAAAATGTTATGAATATTGCCCACTGAAGATAATAAAATAAACATGAATGATTATTCGTTAATGGCTACTTGAAGATGCTTAAATACTTATGTCTTGAGAATTCAGGATATGATCTGAGTGGAAAATGATTCACAGATACGAAATCTAACCTTCTTGAAAGAAGTTCAATGTTCACTCACCTAAGGAGGGTTGATTCCAAAACCTATTGATTGCACGCAATTTTGTAGTAAGTACGTACAAAAGAATGTTTCGTTGGGGAAGAAACGATGCTTAAGACTCATATGTATCAAAAAATGTATAATAGAATAATTGACCTTTTTCAATATGAGTTAAACCTAGAGGATTGAGCTATGTACTGACTATATCAATGGATGCTCATAGACATCGAGTAAAATATAATTCTAGTAACAAGAAGAGTGCCTTCTCGGGTCATGTTGTGGAGTGACGCCGAGATTGACGAATCGAATGAATAAAGAAAACAAAGGTTTCGTCTATTTTCTTCGGATTCGTAAGAGCTTCAGTTACTAGGTCCATATTATCCAAGGTGGCTCTAATAAGATGGATAGAGATGTTCGTAATAATTAGATAATTGATTACACTCTCATTACTGCAACTTGGCTGCAATTTCTTTTGTATTTGTGATAAAGTATTTTACGAATAAGTTATTAATTGTTTAAGTAACTTCGGAATATCACTTAGATTCAAAGGGGTTTGTAAAAGAACAATTTATATCAGGCCACAAGGCCCAATAAGGCTTGTGGTAGGTGTGTACATCATGGTACATGAGTCTTGGATTTGTTTGATCAAAGCCCAATTGTATTGGGGCTTTTCTCAAATAGGAAATAAATAGTTGTTGTCAGTCGTTCTCAAAAAATCCGAAACATTAAATTTCACGCGACTTACGTGATCCCGATATCTAAACGCCCAACGAGCCGGGTCAATGAAAAGCCCATCATAGCCCACAATGTTTAAGGCTCACGCAAAATGGCCTAAAAGTCCGAGCCCAAGCTCACACATGAAGCTGAAGACTTGACGCGCCGCGCCAATGCGCGCCGCAGAACCGCCTCGCGCGCCCAAAATCCGTGGCGCGCTCCCCGAAGTGCATCCAAAGGCCCTCCTAGGCCTCCACATCCACTACAAATACCTCCTCTGAGTGAGGGAGAGAGAGAGAGAGAGAGAGAGAGAGAGAGAGAGAGAGAGAGAGAGACATTCATTCCTCTCAAGATCACTCACTCTCAAAGTTCTGAAATGTTGCCATAGACTTTCTGCGCACAATTTCCCTTGATCAAGCGCTTAATCTCCCGCGCACAAGCTGTGCTCGGGATTCTCTACTAAGAATCTCCTTCATCTCCAACGCACACGGCTGATCTCGGGATTCTTCACTGAGAATCTCCCTTGTCTCCAAAAGAGAAAACACACATTCTCTTTCGGGTCACTCAATTCTAGAGTCCCAAGACGTCACCGAGGACTCCTCCACGCTTCGTCTCGTCTGTCGAGCACACTTTATAGGCTATGCATCTCAAACAGTGTATACACACGCATCAAACTACGTCCTGACTTGATCACGCAACACGAGTATATAGGCAGCTCACAAGAAGCGCAGTCATACCCCCTATTCACCCTTTTCTCTCCTCAGAGAACGCCTCCGACTGGAGGAACCTTAACTCGAGACTTTTGAGTTTACACACTTGGCTCGGGTGCAGCCACTTGGTCCGACCTTGGGTCTAACCGCTCAAAACTTTAAATCGTTATAAATTTTTGTGCGAGAACATTTTGGCACTAGAAGAAGGGCACTTCTCGAATTATACAACCCGAAATCTCTTCCAATCATCTTCTTCTTTTCTTCTGAAACATCCATTTTCTCGGACTTGAGAAAAGATAAGTAATTAACCACCCACGCGTTCTAAGGGCGTTAACAACCTCGATAACGCTACTGGGATGAAAAAATATTTCTTGGGCTCCCGAGCGTATGGTGACGAAGAGTCGCTCCCCGAAGAGAGTTCGACCCGTTCACCATTTCCATCTCCAGATAGCCGTGACGACCGCATCAGGGAGTTGGAGGAGGATATCCGTCGACAAAAGGCGAGAATGCAAGATACAACAATCGACTGGCTACAAACCGACCTATGTATAACACGGTAATCTCCAACGGGGAACCCAAAAACCTCAATGAGGAAAGTCGCGACCGCAATCCTGATTACGAGGGCCTTGAGAATTCGAAGGATATCGAGATTTCTCTCACTAAGGACGGGGGACTCCTGCCGTGATGAAGCCGTTCCTTCGGACCCCTCACCTAAGATGTGGACGCACCTGTAGCCTTCCCAGTAGGGAACTCCCGACGTTCGGCCAATAACCAACTTGGTCAAAGGGAGAATGTTGAGGAA
>NC_142756.1:19367327-19371464 GCF_054948205.1 Urtica dioica subsp. dioica
GAATCGTTTTATGCTTGTTGTTATTTCTTTTATGCCTTGTTATTACCTTGCTAATAAAACACAAATAAAAGCTTTAAACAACATCTTAAAACGTTCCGTTACACTTGATTCTTTTTCGCACCTAAGTAGGACCAAGTTTTAATTTATTTCTTTTTCTTCGAGCTGGAGTAAACCCGCATTAAAAGTGGCATAACTCTGTGCTCAGAAATCTAAATTTAATGATTCTTGAATCAAATTAAAGCTCTGTCTGTCCTCTGTCCAATGCCACCGGTTTCGGCTGAAAAGGACATCGGAGCCGCCAGATATGGCGATTTTACTCCGAGGTGCGCGGCTGTCTGAAACTCCAGTTTTTTAGAAATCCGGATTTTCAAACCCCACTACCATGAGTTATAGAACTCTAATGAGAAAACTTTCTTGAGCAAAAATGTTTTTCATATGATTATAAACATGATGTGTAAGATTAAAATGTTTTGATTTTTGAAAGTTTAATTGAAATTGAATTTTTACAAAACTAGTTTGAATTTTGAAAAACCGTTTTCACTTTCAAACTTGAAAATTTTTGTCATCCAAATCAAATAAGTTTTCAAAATGTTTTCAAAACTATATCTATATCACATATGTTCAAAATCTATATGCTCTTGAAAATTTGAGTGGGAGGTCTCCTTGTAGACAAGCCGAAAAATAAAAGGATGTGTAATCTCAAACTTTCAAGTGTTCGAGTGAGTTGAAGTTCACACTTCCCTCACGCACTTTCCCGAAATAGAAAATAGGAAAAGATCGAGTATGTACCTTGTGCCTTTATGCACTAATACTGCTCTGAACATGTCGATCTAGGATTCTCTTCTAGTTGTCCGCTCTGTCGCTCTCTAACTAGGAAATTTGTTTCCGAACTTATAAGAGTCGATGAACCAACTCCAAAAACTAAGTGGGAGGGTTATATTCGTTGTTTGTAACCCGCGATCCCCAACACTAGTGAAAGATGCAATAACGTGGGACTAAGAGCCGCTCTTGCGACCCTCACTTAAATGTGAGTACTCCAAGGCGTCATTGCTTCGATCATTGCTCAATGAGCTATGTCCGAGAGTGATGCAATGATGGCAAGGCCTCCCCTTGGGGGATTGTTTTTCAAAGCTGATCTTTTGGACTAAGTGGTTGGTTGCACGCTTAGGCTCAATCCCTAGTATCCTCCCTTGAGGCTCTGCGAAAGGATGTGAGTGATCAAACCAATTTACAAGGTGGCTAGTCAAAATAGATGTACTGACATCTTGGCTTAGCATTAATGATGTGTCATTTACTTATAAATGGAGATTTTTTGCGGCCTTCTCTTGAGGGAGTAAATTATCGTTTGGTTTATAACACCTTTGGATTTTATAAAAGTCTTAATGAAACTTAAATCCTAAACCAAAGACTAATCATAAACTTGTTTCAACTTATATAGGCAATATGTCTCTCAACCATCTCTCAATCTTTCTTTCCTCGATCAAACTCGAAAACGAAAACTACGTAGATTCGAAACGTAACCTCGACATAATACCTACCGTTAATAAGCACAAATGGGTACTCACCACCCCGTGTCCTCCTCTGACGAATGATGATTCAACTCAAGAGGACAATGACGCCTTAGCGGCCTGGCTTCGATCCGATGAGATTGTGAGGTGCTATATCTTGGCATCTATGAACAATATGCTGAAAGAGCAACATCGTGACTTCGAGACTGCCGCTGACATGCTCTACAATCTCCTTGAGATGTTTGGAGGGCAAAGGCGTCAAACAAGGCTACAAGCAGTCCGACAGTTTATGAACTGTCATATGCAGGCTAGGACTCCTGTTGGAGACTTCATGATACTGATCATTAGTTTTCTGAATGAAATGGAAATCCTAGGATCTGAGATTGATGGGAAGAATATCATAGATATGATCTTAGAAACTCTCCCCGCATCTCTTGATACCTCCAAGATGAACTACTCCATTAACAAGCTAGAGTACACTGTTACCAAGCTTATGGAGGAACTTCACACTGCTGTAGGTCTCACTAAGAGAAAGAGGAATCAAGGAGAGGCACATGCTACTGAGCAAAAAGCCTCCGCCTCTGGAACTGTGAAGAGACCTTACAAGGCCGATAAAAAGAACTGTCCCGCCTATCTCAAAGCAAAGGAACATAGTATTGTACTAGTTACCGAAGCATGCTTAGTAGCTGATAATGTATCAACGTGGATTCTTGACTCCGCTGCTACTAACCATATTTGTTGTTCCTTGAATTGTTTCAAGAAAACCAAAAGCTTAGAGGAAGGCGAGTTCTGTTTCAAATGGGGTGATGGGAGCCTGGTGTCTGCAAAGGCTGTGGGATCCGTGACGCTGTCTTTTGAAGACCGCACTTTAAACTTGAATAATGTTTATTTTGTTCCTACCTTTGGGAAGAACTTAATGTCCGTTGCTCGTCTTCGTTAGCAAGATTATTGTTTAAAGTTCATTAAGAATGGAATTCGTATTTCGTTTCCTGATAATTCTTTTGTCACTGATGCATGTATGGAGAATGGTCTTTTTTACATCTATCCCACTCAACCTTCTCTTTAAGACACCGAAATAGATAACGATCTAATTAGGGAGCCAAAGAGGATCAAACTTTCTGAATCCTCCGATCTAACAAAATCAACATACCTCTGGCACTTAAGACTTGGTCATATCAGTCTAGATAGGATTAAGAGACTTGTGAGGGATGGTCCACTCCAAGCCTCTGCAATAGGTTCACTACCTACTTGTGAATCCTGCATAGAAGGAAAAATGACTAAGCGACCTTTCTCCGATAAGGGTCGAAGAGCCACTGAGTTGCTGGAACTAATACATTCTGATGTATGTGGTCCGCTCAACCAACAGGCACGTGGAGGATACGAATACTTCGTTACCTTCACTGATGATTACTCAAGATATGGGTTTGTCTATTTGCTTAAACACAAATCCGAGACCTTTAACGTATTTAAGGTCTTTAGGGCTTTAGTGGAAAAGCAAACTGGCAAAGTGATCAAAACCCTTCGATCTGATCGAGGTGGTGAGTATATGTCTGGAGAAATCGATGACTTTCTTAAAGAAGAAGGTATCGCTTCTCAGCTTACCGTACCTGGCACACCTCAACAAAACGGAGTGTCAGAGAGAAGAAACCGAACTCTTATGGAGATGGTTAGATCAATGATGAGTTACTCATCACTCCCGCTTTCCTTTTGGGGATATGCCCTCGAAACAGCCGCCTACATTCTGAACCAAGTTCCGTCCAAAACGGTTCCTGGTACTCCTTATGAACGATGGACTGGCCGTAAAGTGAATCTTGGCCGCATCCGAATTTGGGGTTGCCCTGCACACGTGCTGAGGCAAAAGACTAGCAAGTTGGCTAGTAGGTCAGAATTGTGCCTGTTTGTAGGATATCCGAAGGAAACCAAAGGTTTTACTTTCTATAGTCCCGAGGACGATAAGACTTTCGTTAGCACGAATGCTCGTTTCCTTGAGGAGGACTTTATGAAGGATGCGAAACCAAGAAGCAAAATTGTGCTTGAAGAAAAGTTGGGTGAGGAAGCTTCTACCTCATCTGTAAGAACTGTTCTTACCCCAACTGAAACACAACCTAACTCATCAGAATCTCGTCAAGTAGTACTTCGACGTAGTGGGAGGGCTACTCAAAAGCCTGACAGGTACATGTCTTATGGAGACTCTCTTGTAGCCGTCTCCGACATGGATGACCCTGTTTCCTATAGCCAAGCGATGGCTTGTTCTGAATCAAACCTTTGGCTTGACGCCATGAAAGTTGAAATGCACTCGATGTATGTCAACAAAGTCTGGAAACTTGTAGACCTTCCTGAAGGGATTAAACCCGTAGGGTGTAAGTGGATATACAAGAAGAAAAGAGGTCCTGATGGGAACGTCGAGACGTTCAAAGCACGACTTGTGGCGAAGGGTTATACCCAACAAGAAGGGATTGACTATGAAGAAACCTTCTCGCCAGTCGCGATGCTTAAATCCATCCGCATACTCCTATCCATAGCTGCAGCTCTCGACTATGAGATCTGGCAAATGGATGTCAAGACAGCCTTTCTGAATGGCAATCTTGACGAGCGCATTTACATGGCTCAACCAGACGGTTTCGTGGAT
>NC_142756.1:19371564-19440227 GCF_054948205.1 Urtica dioica subsp. dioica
ATGACTTGTGTTCTTTGGCAACCCAATCGCGTCTGCATTAGTTAAATACTCCGAACAAAATTCAACGGACTCCTCAGCTATATAGTTTTCTACTATGCTCCCTTCTGGTCTATTGTAGTTCTTCACATAACTCTTCAACACTTTCATGTAACGTTCGATTGGATACATCCAACGTAAAAATACGGGCCCACATAATTTCACTTCACGTACCAAGTGAACAGTTAAGTGAATCATAATGTCAAAAAACGAAGGTGGGAAAAACTTCTCTAGCATGCATAGAGTTTTTACCAACTCCGATTGCATGGAATCCAACCGAGTAGGATCAATAACCTTCGAGCAAATCGAGTTGAAGAATACACATATCTTGGATATTGCAAATCTCACATCGGGTGACAAAATTCCACGCAAGGCGAGAGGTAACATTTGTTGTAGAAGCACATGACAATCGTGAGTCTTCATTCCAATAAGTCTCAAATCTTTCATAGATACAAATCTCGTATAGTTTGAAGAATGACCATCGGGAACTTTGATAGACGCAAACCATTTACACAACTTCTTCTTCTCCTTCCGATCTAGAGTATACTTAGCCGCTGGAAATTTTGTTTTTTGTCCGACCTCCTCATCGGCGTGCAAAATACTTCTTATATTCAGCTCCTTGAGATCCCTTCTAGATTTTATTCCGTCTTTCGATTTATGTGGATCATCAAGAAGAGTACCGATAACGGATTCGCAAACATTTTTCTCGATATGCATAACATCCAGACAATTCCGAACGTAGTGCGTCTTCCAATACGGAAGGTCATAAAATATCGATTTCTTCTTCCAAGGATTCTCTTGAAACGACTCTTTAGTACTAGCACGACGCTTTCTTTTTCCAAGGACTTCATTGACGTTTTTTACCATCTCGTAGACATCTTCACCAGACAAAATTCGAGGAGGGAGCCGTTCTTCTGTGTTGCCATCAAATGCTTGTTTTAACCTTCTAAATGGGTGGTCTCTTGGTAAAAATCTTCTATGCCCGAGAAAAACAGTCTTCTTACTATGCTTCAACCGAATGGAAGATGTGTCTTTCATACAAATAGGACAACCAATCGAGCATTTCACAGAATATCCTGACAAATATTCCACAACGGGACGGTCATACCGTTGTGGAATGAACTCGCCGCGGCGACGTTGGACTTTGGCCGCGGCGAAATATCGCGGTCAGACCCTAAAACAGTTTTCCCACTCGATTTTTTTCAAAATTTTCAGAAATTTCATTTTTCTTCTTCTTCTCTCTTTCTCTCCGACCCACCCTCTTCTTCTCTCTTTCTCTCCGACCCACACCCACTCCGTCGCCGTCGTCTCTCTCTCTCCTCTTCTTTCTCGGCCGCCGTCCCTCTCTCTCCTCTCTTCTTCCGCGGTCGCCGTCCCTCTCTCTCCTCTCTTCTTCCTCGGCCGCCGTCCCTCTCTCTCCTCTCTTCTTCCTCGGCCGCCGTCCCTCTCTCTCCTCTCTTCTTCCTCGGCCGCCGTCCTTCTCTCTCCTCTCTTCTTCCTCCGCCCCTCATCTCCTTCCCCGCGGCCTTTTTTTCTTCCTCCGCCCCTCATCTCCTTCTTCCCCGCTTCTTCTTCTTCTTCTTCTTCACAAACCCCTCTCCACAAGCTCACCAAACTCACTCTCCACAAATTTCTAAGTCCACAAAACCTTGCCTCCGACCACAACCCTCCGACCACAAGTCCCGACAACGTCATTGACGTTTTATCTCTCCACCACGCCTCCGTGCTCGTCATCTTCACTCCGGGTAAGTGTTTTTTCTATGTAATTTGTATTTTTATGTTGAAATTAGGTTATGGGTAAGTGTTTTTTTTTATGTAATTTGTATTTTTATGTTGAAATTAGGTTAGAATTGTGTATTTGTGTTTAAGTTATATAGAAATTGAATATGGAATTTGATATTTATGTAGAAAATTAGTGTGGAATCGAATTTCGATTTGAGTTTATATTGAAATTGGTTTGAATTGAAATTGAATTTAAGTTTGAGTTTGTGTTGGAATTGGTTTGAATTGAGTTTATGTTGAATTTTGTTTTTTCATAGATTATGTCTAATACTTCCACTAGTACCGTTAGCGGTAAACGGAGATCCACCAATATCGATGGTCCCGGGAAAAGAAGAAATACTCTTATGCCCAAGATTAATAAGGTTAAAACTCTTGGTAAAAAGATAAACGTCAAATTTAATGATAGAGATGAACCATTGGATAAGGAGGGTGATGAGTTATCGAGTTATTTTGGCGTGTTAGCTAGAGAACACGTTCCAATTTCGATGATCGATTGGAGACTAAAAGAGCATAAACAGCTAAAAGAAAGGATTTGGAACGAAATATGTGAAGCATTTACGGTCCCTATCGAACTTAAGAATAATTGTCTTATGAGAGTTGGAGAAGCGGCGAGGTTATTCCGTCACGAGCTATACAACGATCTAGTCAAAGACAACCTCAATGATCCAAGCGTCTTGAAGAGGCCGGAATACGTTTTAAAACGCTATGGAAATATCACCGAAGAAGATTGGATAAAATTTGTTGAGTATAGACGTTCCGATATGTTCAAAAAATCATCGGACAATGGGAAAGAAATAGCGAGGAAGAACGTGTACAAATCTAGAACCGGCCGCAATGGTTATCGAAAACTTGATCAACAAAAGGTTAGATTTACATGTTTTATTTTGTTGTCCATGTTTCATAATATTTATTAATTAATTTGTGGTATTGCTTGATAATAGTACGAGGAAACGGGTGAATGGCCTACAAAAGAGGTATTATGGGTTGAGTCGAGAATGAAGGGAAAATCATCTCAAGAAGTTACGGATGAGTCTATGGAAAGTGTCTTGCAATCTAAGGAACATCCCGGTCGTGTTCGTGGGCAATCTAAATACTCGTCAAGTTGCAATTCCGTATCTTGTCGGTCAAACTCGAGTGACGAGGTAACTAAGTTACGTCGAGAAATGTGTGAGTTAAAATCTTTCATTATGAAAGCCTTAACTCAAAATGGTTTGAGTCTCAAAGATGCTAATGACGAGTTGCCTAGTGTCCTACGTCCCACAAATGAAGAGGAAAATATTGGTGTTGATGAAGAGATGCCTAAGGGTGATGATGTAGAGATGGCTAAGGGCGGTGATGAAGACATGGCTAAAGATGGTGATGAAGACAAGGCTAATGAAGTAACGTCTTTAGGTAATTTTTAATTTTTTAATACAAGTAAAAAAGTCAAATATTTTTATATATATTTTTTAATAACATTAGTGAATTTATTAGATAAACAATCTCAACATGAAGTTGCCGACAAACCCGATAGTGTTCGAGCAAGTTGCTCAATGAATCCAACCACGCCGATGACACCGTGTTCGGATGAAAGCATAGAATGCATTCTCCTCCTTGATGATTTCATGAATGGAGGCACGATTCATGTAGCAAACGGGCGAGCGTACATGAATGCCGAACACGTTCATTTTTCATCTTTGGAGGATGTAAACGTTCGAGTGAGCATTGCGATGGCTTTGATTAAGAAAGCTTTTTTGCCGATTCCCACCGATGAAGCCAAGACTATTGAAGAAGCCGTAGGGGGCTTCGTTAAGTGGCCAAAGAGATTAATAGAAACTGAAATTGCAAAAGAGAGTCGCGGCCCGGTGGTCACACAAGTGTTGAAGGTTGGTGGTGGTAGTGAACCTAGCGCCGATGACGATAAGAAGATTTCATATACGTTGATTAATCCAAAGTTTCGATTGCTCGCCCAACATGCCAACCGAGTAATGTTACCGAAAGGGGATGCAATCAATGTCAAAGTTTGTGCAAGTATCGCCGTAGAGCGTATTCCGGTGATGTTTGACGATGTTAAAGAATTCCTTACATACGAGGAAATAGGCGCGTCATGCATAACGGTTTACATGGGGTAAATATTTCTTTTATATTCATTTTCTTATATCAATATACAATATTTCATTTTATTAACTAATCCAATAATTGTTTTTCGTAGTTATCTACAATCCATATTAGACAAAAATAAGCGGAGTGAAGTAATGTGTTTTGTTGAAGCGGGTTTGAGTTGCTACCTCCAAACCAACAACGATGAGGCCCATTTATCCGAACGCGTCAAGCAAATCGGGAAAATAGTACGAAATTGCAAACCAAAACAACTAGTTTTGATGCCGTACAATTTAAATGAACATTGGATGCTTGTTGTCTTCGATCTTTGGAAAGATCAAGCGATGTTCTTCGATCCGTTGAAAAATAAAATCCCATTGGATTTAAGGATGTTGATAAAAAGGTAAATTAATTACATGTTATTTGAAATATTTCATTTCCACTAATGCTTCTTTTCTAATTTTTTTTTTTTTGGCGTATAAGGATTTTTTCGGATTTCAAGCTTCACAATCAAGAAGCCCGAAGTAACGGTCAATCAACCTTAATCACAAATGCCTCGGCTCCCAAACAAATCGGAAACACGGAATGCGGGTATTATGTTTTAAGTTATATGCGTGATATTGTTGGAGTTGGTATAGATAAATTACAAATGAAGAAGTCATATACACCGGATAACTTAGAGAGAGTTCGAGAAGAGTGGGTGTTATACGTACAAACTTTTATAGAATGTGAATATTAGTTTGATTTTGGATATAGATATTTATTTTTGGATTTTTTGGATATATATTTGGTTTTGGATGTTATGTATATATTTTGGATGTTATGGATGTATTTGGATTTTTTGGATATATATTTGGTTTTGGATATATTTAATTTTCAGGTTTTTAATTGGAAAACAAAAAAATAGCTCTCAGGACAATTTGGCCGCGACGTGTAATCATTACGCCGCGGCAAAGTTTCATGGGAATTCATCTCGCCGCAGCCAAAGGTATTCCTTGCCGCGGCGAGAATTTTTAAAAAAACATAATTCTTGTTCGCCGCGGCCATGTATGTCATTGGCCGCGGCGAACTATTCCACAACGGTATGTCTGTACCGTTGTGGAAGATCACGCCGCGGCGAGTACGTACCGTTGCCGCGGCGAGAAACGGAAATCAACATAATTCTTGTTCGCCGCGGCCATGTATGTCATTGGCCGCGGTGAACTATTCAACAACGGTACGTCTGTACCGTTGTGGAAGATCACGCCGCGGCGAGTACGTAACATTGCCGCGGCGCGTTTCGAAAATCAACATAATTCTTGTTCGCCGCGGCCATGTATGTCATTGGCCGCGGTGAAATATTGCACAACGGTACGGGGTACCGTTGTGGAAGATCACGCCGCGGCGAAGTCAATACGTGGCCGCGGCGAGTTTTAAAAAAAATTACTTCATTTTTCACAACGGGACCGTCCCGTTGTGGAAACGTGGAGGTTTCCACAACGGTACTGTACCGTTGTGGAATCCCTAAGATTCCACAACGGTACGAGTACCGTTGTGGAATCATTACACAGCGGAGGATTCCACAACGGTACAGAACCGTTGTGGAATGATTCCACAATGGTACTGTACCGTTGTGGAATCCACTGTTTGTAGTAGTGTAATGTCATAGTAGAATCCCGAGATGTGGAATTCTTTGAGAACCTTCGAAACAAAAGGAATCTCAAAATTCCTTGAGTGTAGAACATCAAGTGGAGAGTTCTTCTAGGGTTGTTGTAGAACAACCCAAACTTTGGATAAGGAAGAGATTCCAAAAGACTAAGGATATAAGACCTGACGAAATATATTATCAACTTATTTTCTTTCACCTAGTAGAGGGAAATAGAGAGAATTTTGCTCGAAAGATTCTTGTAGTTCTTCTCGTTGAAGACGTTCCTAAGCTTATAAGGAAGCTATAGCTTTTCGAGACTCTGCCTTTTCAAAGGATGCTAAGATTATTGATCAGCCCAAAGGGTCGAGACCCATTGGGTGTAAGTGGGTGTTCCGAAAGAAGTATCATGGTGATGGTACTCTTAACACTTACAAGGCTAGGTTGGTAGCTAAAGGATCTCGACAACAGGAAGGAATTGATTATTTTGACATATATGCACTAGTAGCAAAACGAAATTCTTAAATGGAGATCTCGATGAGGAGATATATGTGAAACAACCGGAAGATTTTGTGCTTCCTTGTAATGAACAAAAGATTTGCAAGCTTGTCAAATCCTTATACGGATTAAAACAAGCATCAAACAATGGCATCAAAAGTTTGACTCGATCATACTTTTGAATGGATTTGTCCCTAACGTTTGTGATAAGTGTTTGTACACAAAGGTACGTGGTAAGACTGTGATTTGTCTATGTCTCTATGTTGATGATATGTTGATTATTAGCAATGATATGAAAGGAATATTAGAAACAAAGAGATTTATATCTTCTACTTTCAAAATGAAATATCTTGGACAAGTTGATACTATTTTTGGTATCAAGGTACATAGAACCAATGGGGGTTATGAACTTAGTGTTGGAATTGAACTAGGATTAAGAAAAGATTTAACGCTTCGAGCAAGTGGCGGAAAATAAAAATTTTCTTTTAAACAAGTAAAACAATTTTGCTAACCTAGACAAAGAGCAAGCACATGACATTATTAAAACTATCTAAAAGTGATTATACATTTACTAACCTTTATGAATCTTGATCGTTGAGAAGCTTGTGGAGGTTGAATCGCTCGTCTCTCCACACAGCTCGTCTTTCTTCGTTCTTCGGGAACTCGAGTAACCACGAAAGTTTCTATCACATAAATCACTCGAGGTAAGAAGGAATAAGTGTGTGGACACTTTTAAACACGACGACTCAAGAACAAGTCTTAAAGTCGAAGAGCTAAAATAAACACTAGGTCAAATGTGGACCTAGGTGCCAAAACAAAAACAAAAAGAGAGTTCTAGAGAGAGTGAGAGGGGGCAGCCACAATGTCTAGAGAGAAAGGCTCTCAATCTCTAATTTATGTGGGATGAGAAAACAATGAGAATGAGGGCCCTATTTATAGGAGATGGATTACCTTCAATAATGTAGTTTCCTCTTCTATATAATATCACATATTCATGAGCAAATATTCCCCTTATTCCCTTTAAGTCACACGGCCAAGGAGAGCTTCCAGAAGCCCTTGGATTTGTTTCCTCTTTTGTTTTGCTTCTCACTTGCCTCTTGTTGGCCGCCCACTTCATTTCCTTATAGAGGAAATTTGTTTCGTCTTTTTCTTTTGGCAAGTATCTTCATACATCAATGCACAAAATTGGTCTCTCTCGTTCTTTGATTCGGACGAGCAACATGCACCTAGAAGGAGCTTCTAGATGTTTCTTTATTTGTTCATGACAACATAAGAAAAGCCCATTAAGAATTTTCAAGTAAAATTCCATGAAATGAAATTAATCCTCAAGGTCCAAATATGTTGAAATGGCCGAGTGGTTTATTTGTCATCATATGACAATATCAAAAAATTTATTGACATTCATTGCGTCCTATGTCCAAAAAGACAAAAATACATTTTAGACAATTTTCGTAAAACTTGTCTCGTTCTTGTTTTGACTTTGCTTCTAGTTTAACTAATCCTACTCGATATGACTTGTGACAGTAACCTCATGGATCCAAATGAACAAAGCTTGAGCTAACACACTTGGACTCAAAAGTTCACAAAACTTTTCAAAGTTTAGCTTAATGTCAACTGACTCCACTAAAGAGTTGATAATGAGAATCTCTTGGTTCAAATGAATTTATCTTCTACTCAAGAATTTAACTTAATTATGATGAGTGGATCCACTGAATATTATCTATGTTTACCCTTCATGAATACACCAGCTAGTCGGGATTTACAAAATTACCATTTTACCATTCTAGCTGTTATTTCCTCAACTCCTTTGTCGCTTGTGAATAAGTTAGAAACAATGTATTGACGATGAGCTAACAAGTCACAATGATTCATCCAAAAGAGTCATGACTCAATTCGGACACTGACCAGTTCTTTTATTCACATTCCAAGGAACAAAGCATGATGTGATATACATTGCATTTCAGCAATCTTGTACATGAATTCAATATCTATGAGATCTTCACAAAGTTACTCATGACATCTTCATAACTTAGTACTTCACCAATAAGTCCTGTTCAGAATCACATAGTGAATCCAAACTTTGACTTTCTCAAATGAGAATACGTAAGCTATGAAATGACATGTCTCATTTCAGGATTGAGGTAAGCATGATGCAATTCATTCGTAGTGACTTCGAGACATAAGAGGTTAAATGTGTTGGACTTGATCTAGGGTTTAAGAAAAAGTTTAACGCTTCGGTAAGCGGCGGAATTTTAAAAATTTTCTTTTAACTAGTAAAACAATTTTACTAACCTAGACAAAGAGCAAGCACATGTAAATAAAAACTAATATGAGCATTAAAGATTACTAACCTTTTTAGAAGCTAACGTTGAGAAGCTTTTGGAAAAAGGCTGCAACGTTCGTCTCCCCTCGCAGCACGTCTCTCTTCCTTCCTCGGCAACTCGAGCAACCACGAAAGTTTCTATCACTAAATTACTCGAGAGAAAAAGGAATTAGTGTGTGGGAACTTTTAAACACTACGACTTAAGAACAAGTCTTGAAGTCGAAGAGCTAAAACACTAGGTCAAATGAGGACCTAGGTGCCAAAACCAAAAACGAAATTGAATAGAGAGAGAGAGAGAGAGAGAGAGGAGTCGGCCAAGCTAGAGAGAGAAGCTCTCAAATCTCTAAAACTTGGATGAATGAAATGAGAAGAATAATGCCTCTATTTATAGGGGAGAGATTACCTTCAATAAGGTAGTTTCCTCTTCTATAGAATATCACATATTCATGAGCCAAATTTGCCAATTAGCCCATAGAGTCACACGGCCAAGGAGCTTCTAGAAAGCCCTTGGATTTGTTTCCTTTTATGTTTTCTTCTCCTTTGACTTGTCTTGGCCGAATTTACCTTATGCCATGCATAGGAAATTTGTTTCCTCTTTTTCTTTTGGCAAGTATCTTGATACATTTATGCACACAATATTCTCTCTTTCTCTTGGGTAGTGGGCGCCTAAACCATCTAGAAAAGGCTTCTAGAAGCTTTTCCATTTGTTCATGACAACATGAAAAAGGCCCATTAAGAATTTTCAATAAAATTCTTATGAAATGAAATTAATCCACAAGGCCCAATAAATCTAATTTTGGCCGAGTGATACATGTCATCAAATGACCATGTCATAAAATTTATTGACATTCATTTCATCCTATGTCTCAAAAGACAAAAATACCCTTTTGACAATTTTCGTAAAACTTGTCTCGTTCTTGTTTTGACTTAGCTTCTAGTTTAACTATTCCTACTCGATGTGGTTCGTGACAGTGACCTCATGGATCCAAATGAACAAAGCTTGAGCTAAACACTTGGACTCAAAAGTTCACAAACCTTTTCCAAGTTTAGCTTAATGTCAACTGACTCCACTAAATAGTTGACACTGAAAATCTCTCGGTTCAAATGAATTTATTTTCTAGTCAAGAATTCAACCAAATTATGATGAGCGGATCCACTGAATATTATCTATGTTTACCCTTCATGAATATCATCAGCTAGTCGGGATTTACAAAATTACCATTTTACCCTTCTAGCTGTTATTTCCTCAACTCCTTTGTCGCTTGTGAATAAGTTAGAAACAATGTATTGACGGGGAGCTAACAAGTCACATTGTTTCATCCAAAAGAGTCAAGACTCAAGTTGGACACTGGCCAGTTCATTTATTCACACTCCAAGGAACAAAGCATGAGGTGATATACATTGCATTTCAGCAATCTTGTACATGAATTCCATATCTATGAGAACTTCACAAAGTTACTCATGACATCTTCACAACTTAGTACTTCACCAATAGGTCCTGTTCGGAATCACATAGTGAGTCCGAACTCTGAGTTTCCAAATTAGAATACGTAAGCTGTGAAATGGCATGTCTCATTTCAGGATTAAGGTAAGCATGATGCAATTCATACGTAGTGACTTCGAGACATAAGAGGTTAAATGGTTTGTTCTTATCTTGTCTCTAGAAGTGCACTGGTCAATTCAGTACCTTCGGAAGATACCTAGAAGAACTATAGAGTCTCCAACTGTCAATGCCCCATAACCAGACATCATAGATTCTCCTAACAATCGTACTGAGGTCAATAGTCCTTTGACCCTTAGATTGCGAATATATCGTTTTAAGCAAACTACGAAGAGTTTGTTCATGCAAATCTACATCTGTCTCTTCGTAAGTTGTTAAGTTTGTTTATGGACTAAAGACTAATGTTTTATCATAAAGCTTCAAACAGACAAGGAAGAATGAATGAACGTTTCAACTTTTTATTAATGAATAAGCAATTACAAGCAAGAGTCTTCATGAGACTTTATTACATCAAATGCACAAAATAAAGACTACAACTCTTCTTGTGGGCACCATTGACAACAAAATGGTTTGTTCTTATTCTGTCTCTAGAAGTGCACTGGTCAATTCAGTATCTTCAGAAGATACCTAGAAGAACTATAGTCTCCAATTCTCTATGCCCCATAACCAGACATCATAGATTCACCTAACAATCGTACTGAGATCAATAGTCTTTTGATCCTTAGATTGTGAATATGCAGTTTTAAGCAAAGCATGAAGAGTTTGTTCATGCAAATCTATATTTGTCTCTTCATATGTTGTTAGGTTTGTTTAAGGACTAAAGACTATAGATTATCATAAAGCTTCAAACAGACAAGGAAGAATGAATGAACGTTTCAACTTTTATTAATTATTCAGCAGTTACAAGCAAGAGTCTTCGTGAGACTATATTACATCAAATGTATATAAATAGACACTACTACTCTTCTTGTGGGTACCATTGACAACATTTAGTCAATCGCACTATGTTGAGAAAGTGATTGACAAGTTCAAACATTTAAAGTTCAATGAAGCGAACACCCCTTTTGATCCAAGTGTAAACTTGAAAAGAATGATGGAAGGGTTGTGACTCAATTGGAATACGTTAGTGTTGTTGGTTATCTTATGTACTTAATGTAATGTACTCGATCAGATATAACATTTTCTGCTAGTAAAATGAGTAGATTTACTAGCAATCCAAGTGGCGAGCATTGGAAGGATATAGTAATAATTCTTTATTTTCTTTTGAAGATCAAGACTCTTGGCCTCCAATACGGATAGTTCTCTGCCGTATTAGAAGGATATAGCGACGTGAGTTGGATATCGAGTGTCGGAGATAACAAATCTACGACAGGATGAGTGTTTACACTTGTCGGAGGTGCAATTTCTTGGAAATCCAAGAAACAAACGTATATTACTCATTCGATCATGGAATCAGAGTTTGTGGCTCTAGCTTCCGCAAGTCAAGCGGATGAGTGTTTGAGGGATCATCTATTTGAAGTACCATTGACTAAAGACAATATATCTATCGTGTCAATACATTGTGATAGTCAAATCCACTTTAGCGAGAGCATACAGTGAAGTTTATAATGGGAAGTATATACACATTAATCTAAGACATGACTATGTGAGGACATTGATCAAGGATGGTCATTTCACTCAAATATGTGTGTCCGAGCTATAATATAGCAGATCTTTTCACTAAATCTCCTGCACGAGATCTGGTGAAATCAACCTCGAGAGGTATGGGTCTTAAACTCCTTGAGTAGTGATCCGACAATGATGGAAACTTAACCTAACGCTAGGAAACGACTAACATTAAGTTCAATGGGTAAGAACAAGTCATTGATTTGGATATTCGTAGTTACTGATTGGTGCGTTTTATACACGTTAAACTCCCATTTTTCAGCTTGAACTTTACGCGTTCTCGAGTGACTTTTAGCGTGTTTAATGTGTTTATGAGTGATTTTCAGGTTTAATGGAGTATACTAAGGATGTAATCCGAGCAATTCAAGACGATTCAGACACATTTGGACAATTTAGAGCGAAACACGACATCATGTTCTGCATGATTTTGAGATTCTCTATCAAATAATATGGAATAATTATTTCTAGCATTGGATAGAGCTTCTCTCAGCTTTCTAACACATATTTATTTGCAAGAATCGGACATCAGAACTAGGAGTTATGACTTTTTCAAAAAGGGTGTGCGCTGGGAAAAAGGTAGCGCTCTGCACCATAAAAGAGGCGCGCCGCGCCAACCAAAAAATAAAAAATACGAGCACCCGAGCAGTAAGCGCGGAGTGCGAAGATGCTAAAATCGACTTGGCGCCGTGTGGGTTGAAAGGCACGCCGCGCAGCTCCGAAAATAGCAATTTCCAACTTTATGTTTTTTTTTATGTTTTCTCAACCGTTCAATCAAATTCAATGGTTCCAAAGGCTCCGAAAACACACCAAAATACTCTCTATTTATATTAGACTTTCAGAATTCGAAGATGGGATTTTTATTTTAGGTTTCACAATAGTATTTGGCTAATTGAGAGAGAAGAGGCAACCGGAGAAGAAGACCACCATTCATTGCGATTGACAACCGCGAATTCACTGTTTTTCCTATTAATTTTATTCCTTTGAACTCCCTTTTATTTATGCTTTGTTTTAATTTAGTTTTCATGGTTTATATTTACTTATTTTGTGTTTTTGTTACTCTCGTCGTCATGAATTGAACCCTTTAAGGGTGATGGCCTAGCTTTGCTTGAATATGGTTGTGAATTCATCATTTATTAATTGAAGTATTTTTAATTTTCTTCTTCTCTATCACTTGAATTAATTATGTGCGTATTACTTGTTTGAGATTCATGACCTCATTCATAATTTTTAGGATTAACTTGATGCTTTGAAAAGATTAGATTAATCGTGCATAAGAATTATTTCACTGTAGTACATTCCTAAGATAGAGATAATTAGGCTGCTATAGAGTCGTGTGTACAATCTTGATTGCAATGCTTGTCGTATTTTTAAGGTTTGAGATCGCGAGATAAAAATCTGGTATTGACATAGGTTATTAGGTGCTCGAGAGAGATTTAGCGATAATATTACGTGAATGTGATTAGTTAAAAGAGTTTAACTGGAAAATCTTGTGTAATTCTAGGAATCTCGACCATAGGAGTGTTTAGCGAAGCCGTTGCCCTTGCTTTCCTCATATCCGTTCACCCATAGTTTAATTTGTATTTTTATTTATTTTATGTAATTTAGTTAATAATCATCACCGTTGCTTTTGACTTCAATTCGTTGCTAGTTAGTTAAGTATCGGTTAAGCATAGTCCACGTGGGATCGACTTGTACTTACAAACTTTATTACTTGAGCGACTACATGCACTTGCGTACGAATATATCGCAACAGTTACAATTAGAGGTTAAGTTTTCTTAACTCTTAATGAAGTTAAGTCTTGAGGACAAGTATCTATAAGTAACAGAGATATTGGAATAACTTTGCCTTTGTGAATTTCGGGATGGTGTCATCCCAAATTGAGAGTCGGAGTTTCTCTCATAAAAATTCACGAGGCAGGATGAACACATGACCATTAACGGTGCTAAGTGATTGGTGTAGACAAAGAACACTAAAAAAATGTGTGCAGGGTAACACTGTTATTTGACAATAGTTTGTTTTCCTTTGATTGTTCACTAAAGGACAAAATAGTGTGTTGTGAGATAATGTGAGTAAAGGAAAGAGTCTCATATGGAAAAAAATACTAAGAATTTGAGGTCCTTATATATGTTCTAATTAATAACCCTTATTAAATTCTATGGAGCCTAGAGAGTGCCACTTGTCACTATCTCGCGCGCATTACTTGCGCAAGCAAGCGCGAGTGTGACGCCAACATCGGTGTTGCCGTCGGGCTCGGGTTTAGACGTAGAGGCTTCAGTGGCTCTTTGTAGGCACACTTAGGCACTTAAGCACGACGTCACGTAGGCATCATGGCGAAACCGTACGGTTCGCAGGCTCTCTAGTGGCGATTCTTGCCTGGAGGTTGCCTTACCAACAGTCGCATTCTCTGGCATGGTGGTTATTTTTTACTATCCGTTTGAGCAAACAGTTGTGTCATTTGGAAATAAACTGTTGTTTTGCCAACGATCGTGTCGTTTGCGACTATAAACTGTCGTTTTGCCAACGATCGTGTCGTTTGCGACTATAAACTGTCATTCAAACAAACAGGTACGACTGTTCGTCGTTACCTTTCACGAACAGGTACGAATTCCTATATAAATCACAATGCGTTGTTTTGGAATTAGTCACTTCGGTTTTTGAACCTTCATCTCTCTCTCTCTCTCTCTCTCTCTCTCTCTCTCTCTCTCTCTCTCTCTCTCTCTCTCTCTCTAAACATATTCTCCAGAAACCGTTCTTGCCTACGTTCGGATTTCACTGCGTCTTGGTGCAGTCCGAATTCATGCTTTTTGTATCTTGCAATATTCTTGTCTGTGACTTTCAAGACAAATTCGAGGTGCAAGAGATACTATAAAGAAAGCGCATCTCATGCGTGATTCAAACCTAGACATTTTCAAATTAGAAGAATTTCACAACAGAGACGTCATAGCGACTCATCGAAAGTCAACCGAGCTCAGCCCAACTGGGCCACCCACGCTCACTTAACCCGGATCAAAAGAATGATTGACCATCCGAAGACCCCCCGATCGACCGGCCCTCGGCTCCAGTGACAGATCCAGAGACTAAATTGAGGGGGTACAAAATTATCTTTGTAAAAAATAGACGCATATGATCACCAATTTTAACATTTTTTTACTAAGAAAGAAAAATAAATTTTAAAAATAACACTTTTGAGCATTTAGTATTGTAATTTACACATTATGAAAAAAAATACATGATTCCACTTTTTGCAGGTGATTAATTATGTATTATAAAACAATAGATACTAAAGATTTAAAAAAAAATGCAAAGAATTTAAGTTTTTATTATAAAACTCTATTTAGGTTCAAAATATAAACTGAAAAATTATTTTAAAAATAACTTCAACATTACTCAAAAGCTTCAAGCCACCAAGCGGTAAAAATATTTTTTCTATTAAATTGTTTAACGCATAAATTGAAAATGTAATTTAATTGTATTTAAAAATATATTAGGAGGATTTAATATCATATTTCGATCAATTTATAAAGTAATAACATAAATAGAAAATCTTGTACTTGTGCACTTAATTAACAACATGAGGAAATATGTCCCTAAAAAAAAAAAAAAAAACATGAGGAAATATGAAAGACAAATAATTAAACAATTGAGAAAATTAAAATAATATCAAAACTTGAGGAAGCTTGAAATTGATCCGTGGACGTCAGGGCGTAATAATACTGCCACAAATCTTAAGTGAGCTTCATTATAACATTGCAAACATTTTTTTTATTTAATAGCTTATAACATTTAAACATATATATGATTATTAAATAATTAAAAATTGTTTTTTTTCCGATTTTTTGAATGGGGTCATGTGCCCACAGTGACCCCACTGTAGATCTTTGTCTGCTCGGCCCTCGTCCCCAAAGCATGCATCCCGGACGGCCGAGGTCCCACGATCGATCCGCTCTCGGCCTTGAGCACCGAAGCGTGCGCAGCAGCCCTCGGCTTAGCACGGGATCCTTGCCCCCTTTTGGAGGCAAGGCCCAACCGGCTCTCGGCCGGGGACCGCTTTAAGTGGCCGGCTGCCCTCAATAGCCTCACAGACCGACTGGCCTTCGGCCAGGAATCTATGGGTTGACCGGTCGTCGTCCGAATGATCCAAAGATGCGGAAAAAGCCTTTATGGCATGAAAGACACTATAAATAGAAACCTCGACCCAAAGAAACGTAAATCGAATTTGAGTCCCGAAACGCTGCTGAAACATCGTGGAAGCTCGTTTCGCTCGAATTCTCTCTAAACATTTAAACTTATCAAAATCATCTATTTTCCACCTCAATTCAGCTAACGTTGAGCGACGAAGATGTTAACAGAGGCGATGCCTCTGTTTCTCTTTGATCGTGTCTTCTTTCCTCTTATTTTTAGACTATTTTGGAGGACGCAAATGACACTCCATCACTAGGAACGGACTTGGGATACCGAGTTCGAGACATCTAGGCTCAAACGCGACTACTGGGTTTGTCCTTGGATCGAACCGTTCGTGTCTCTGAATCGTTGTCCGAAAACAAACGATAACACATGTACTAGAAATTTGTTTTTATATGGTCAAACTATCATTTAATTAAAAATAGGGTCAAGCGGCTATATAGCCAAATAGAACTTAAACTTTTGCAAAATAGCCATAGTTTGTCAACTATAAGCAAATTAGCCAAAGTAAGATTAATCTAGGTATGATTAAATTTAATCCCAACGAACTATAAAGACAGAATGTAAGCTTTATGAAGGCTGGATTAAAATTAATCGAGGCAGGATTGAAAGTCGTAGTACTCTCAATTGGTTATTTTGCTATACCTAATGAAAATATGGCTATTTTGCAAAAGTTATAGTTTGAATTGGCTATTTCATACCATTTTTTTCTTAAAAATATATAATTCTATATTATGTTCCCAGATTACCATTACTATAATCGAATAATCGAAATCTTCAAATAAACAATTATTTAGAGATTCATAATTTACTCTTTTTACTAGAATATTGAAATCAAGGGATTCGAATTCTTACTGTTTTTGTTGTGGTGGCATTTTGTTTGGGTGATTGAATTTGTCTAGATTTGTCACCTAGTTTTCTCGGTTTTTTACACACATCTTCGTTGTTCCATTGTGAAAACTTGTTTTTTTTAGTTCATTATCTTTTACATAGTTAATGATATCAAATTCGAGAGTATTTTTTAATTTTACGAACATAAAATATTATTAACTATCCTATGTATGTATTGTAAAAACTAATAACGAGACTATGTTCATTTATTATTCAAGAATATAGACCTTCTCAGAAAATTTAATTAATCGCTAGTTTATGTTTTCCCGAATATCGCGAATGATATATATTAATAACCATTGTGTGCATATAGAGTATATATTATTAATTGTTAATTATATTTTTATTTATTTTACAAATTGGATGTATTATTAACTATCCCCATGCACAAAAAAAGTATTACAAATTGTTATGGGTCGTTTTTCCTTTGCAAAAAGTGAAGGCCCAACTCAACTGGAAAAAGAGGATCACTAGGCTCAGTCCAGTGAGAGTTCAGACACCTCAAGCGAGCATGTCCGAAGGAAAAGTCGGAGTGAGGAGGAGGACATGGCCAACCCTCGTCCTGACTTTTCATCAACATGACCGCCCCCCTCACCCCCCCCCCCCCCCCCCCGGTCCGTCCGACAGGAGCGCCCGGCGACGGCGCCCCCCTCGAAGGGGTCATCCCTTCGACATGACAACCCGACGACGTCGGCCCGTGTCGACAGGGTCATCCCTTCAACATGACCGTCCGACGATGTCGGTCTCCCTCGATGGGTTTGCCCCTTTGACACGATCGTCCGGCAACGGCGCAGCCCCTCGAAGGAGACGTCTTTTTGACTGACCGTCAGCGATGGCGCCCCCTCTCGACAGAGATGTCCCTTCGACAAGACCGCTCGGCGATGTCGCCCCCCTCAACGGGGTCGCCATTCGACAGGACCACCTGATGATGTCGCCCCCCTTGACAAGGTCATCTCTTCGACATAATCGCCTAGCGACAGCGCCCCCCTAAACAGGGTCGTCCCTCCGATAGGACCGCCCTGCGATGGCGCCCCCCTTGATGGGGTCGTTCCTTCGACATAATCGCCCGACAAAAAACAATGGAGCATGGCGAGCCCAGTCCAAGAAACAAAACTGAAAATCTAAAGACAGGCCCAGAGTGCTGAAGGATGGAGGGAGGTATGCCTTTACTTCAAAAATGGAGGCATGTCGGCAACCCCGCTTCCATCTCAACAAGTGAGGCTCACCTTTACCCAGTAAAAGACAACCCCGCTTTCTTCTCGACTAGTGAGGCTCGCTTTTACCCAACAAAAGGCAACCCCGCTTTCATCTCACAAGTGAGGCTCGCCTTTACCCTAGCAAAAGGCAACCCCTCATCTCAAAAAGTGAGCTTGCCTCTGCCCAACAAAAGGCAGCCCTCCTTCCGTCTCAACTAATAAGGCCTGCTTTGACCACAACAAGACAGAGCCTCGACCCCGAACCCGGAAGGAGGACCCGAGTAAATGACGAATCTATCCTAACTCTCATCACCTCACTATAAATACCTAAGATAAACACATGTCAAATGCTGGTTTTTTCTCTCTCTAAGTAGATTATGCGAAATTCTCTACTCAATCGTTTCTCTCTAAAAAAAACACCTTTGAGACTAAAATCAAGAAAAAAGAGAAATCAAAACCACTCCACTAATTCAATATCATACAAAAAAAAAGAAGAAACAATCTACTTCCATCATCTTTAGAGTGGAAAAAGAAAAATTCACTCTTTCTCACAAACAAAGGCTTTCAAGCCAAATTATATTCTCTCTACAAAAGTGCCCAACAACTTGAGAAATCGATTCTCGTGTTCTTCACTTAGTAAGAGAAATATTTCACCACTACTCTCACAGATTCGAAGACACGTGGTCAAGTCCGCCCACGTCACATCTCCGTAAGTGTTAATTCAAAAAATGGCTTAACACAAACTATCCTACATTCAATAATGATTAATGACTATTAACATCGATCATCAGAAGTAAGAACGTTTTTCGTCGGCAATATTCAACGAAGAAGTTTGTTAGGGGTACACAGATAACCAAATTACAAAATTGTCTCGAGTATTTTATATTTAGGTATCTGATAGGTATTATAAGAATATGTAAAATTGTTGTTGTCATATTTTAGACTATTTTATTAAATAAATTAATAGTTGAGTTATAATTTTTTAAAATGATGAATTTTTTAGACTAATATTAGTCCGCTAGTCTAAGAAAATCAATTTCAAACCGTTGAATTAGATGAAAAGGAATTTAACCGGTCAGAAGTTAGAACTCCGAAATCCCACAATTAGTCATGTATGCCCAATGTTCAAAATATCGATACCGATACCCATACCGAGGTTCTGATTTTACGGATATATCGAGTATCGACGGATATATCGACGGATATTCTATAACAATTTTAATACCGACTACCGATTATATCGGTGATATATCGATGATATATCGATTATCGACGGATATATCGACAAAAATCTTATAACAAAATATAATAAAATATGTACCACTATTTATATTTTTAAATTTCTAATAAAACAATCAAATTTAAAATATACCTATAAGCTATAACTTTTTTCTTATAGATATACATTATTAATATTTACATTACTTTCTCAATATTAAAAAATGTAATAAAATATTTTTTCAAAGAAATTGTAATATTTTTTCTACTACATTACAAATATTCTTTAAAATAATAAAAAAAAAAGAATAGTATTATATATTTAATTATTTAGTCTATTAGTAATTTAGTATAGATATTATGTATATAGTACGTTATGTATCATACATATATTTATATGTATAATAAAATATAAATAAAGAAATATTGATAATATCATTATACTAAGTAAAATTAATAAGTAAAATGTATAAATAATAAGAAATAATAAATAAAAAATAAAATAAAAAAAAATAAAAAAAAAACGATATTTTCAAATTTGGACGATATTTTGTCGATATTTGTCGATATTTTGAATTTTTTAACTAAACGATATTTTGTCGATATATCATCGATATTTTACCGATATTTATAAAACGATAACGATTACAACGGATATTTTACCGAGACTCTTCAAAAAACGATATATCGGCGATATATCACCGATATATCCCGATATTTTGAACATTGTGTATGCCCAATAAAGAAGCTAATTATGAGATTGTGTGAATATGATGACATGTTTGTCTGAATGATTTCCATTTATCTTTTTGAATTAGAAATTATTATTAATGGACATAAAAAGAGAGGACATTACTATGGGCATCCGAAGTGGCCCAGAGCTGTCCGAGGCGTGGTCCGACCCATACTCCCAGAAGATCGTGATGTCGACTCAATGTGGGACCCGCCAATCAAATCAAAAGGCATTGTTGTGATGGACGGTCGAGATTGAGAGTCTCCGTGATGGAGTTTCTCCATGCATTGTACGTGCAGATCTTCCTCCCATGCACCACCATGTGCACGTGTCACCCCCGTCGCATGCGGTCGCTCAAACCACTGTCTCCATGGACCACACAATATCATATTTCTTTTATTGCAAGTATTTTTTTTCCTTCTTATTCTTTCAGAAAAATACGACTCTTTTTTTCTTTATTTTTTTTTCTTTGGGAAAAACAAATATTACTAAGCTGTGAAATATACATTATCAAATAGTCAAAGCATTTCTAACAAACGTACCCGTATCATCTTAATTAGCTTACCCATAGTTTATTACTTGTTAACATGCCTATTTAATGATGTATACATAAGGATAATCATACTCAATCATGCTTAATTTACCTTAAGCAAATTCTAAATCACAGCCAGTCCCTTTTATGCGGCTTAGAAAACTACTTTGTCAACAAGAAAGGTAAATTCTACCCAACTTAACCAAACATTCTCTCTCTGAGTTTACACTGAACTACAAAGCTGCCTTCGTGAAGGTTCATTCGCGTGAGGCTATGGAAGATCTTTGTACTAAATGGAATAACCGCAACATGACAACAGAGGAGGAAGATGAGGTCGTCGCCGTGGAGGAGGACACCTTGGCTGTTGGAATGGAAGAGGTGAAATCTCTGCTTCTGGGGAAACTTCTAACTGACAAAAATTACAACAAAATAGCTCTGAAAAATGTGATTGACAACATCTGGAACGTCAAAGGAGGATTGAATATTTGCGAGATGCATAACTCGATCTTGAAGTTTTCCTTTGGCTCGAGGGAGGACAAAGACAGGGTGAAGGAAAATGGCCCTTGGCTGTTTGACAAAGCTCTATTTTGCCTTACGGATCCTGCGGAGGCTGATTCTGATCGGCCGGGGTAGTTCACGACGGCTGGCTTCTGGACGCAGCTCCATGGCTTACCTCTTGTGGCTACCTCTGCAAAATTGGGCGAACTGCTAGGGAGTAAAGTGGGCAAAGTTCTGAAGGTTGACACGGACCGGAGGGGCAAGATTTGCGATAGCTTTATCAGGGTGAGAGTGATGGTGGACTTAACGAAACCTCTTCGACGGAGAATTGCAGTCAAACTCGGAAAATCGGAGACGAAAACCTGGTGTGAGGTTTGATATGAGAAACTCCCGATCATGTGCTTCCATTGTGGGATTGTTGGACACTAGTGGGAGAATTGCACAGCCCCCAATGCCCCGACAAAAAAAACCGCCAGATGGATTCGCCTATGGCAGCTTCCTTGGTGCTCAGGCGCCCAACCGACTCTCCTCTCTGGTTCTTCGGATTGCCCCTGAGCCTAGTTTTGGTAAGAAGCGAGGTTTGAACAGGGAGTCGGTCACGGCGAGACAGGGAGTGAACGTCGGCCGGACCAAGGCCTCCCCGTCACCAGCCCCCTCACCCACGCTGGAGCCGATGCATGAAGCGTCGTCGTCGCCAAAGGTGCAGAGGAAAGTTGGGTCGATCCATGTGGCGCGTGAGTTGGACTCGCCTTCGGCCTTGAGTCATGCTGTGCCGCCAGGTGGGCCCACTACGCCTCGGGAACATCCTGAAGCTTCCTTGGTTACGCCATCCACGTCTCCCGCTACGATGGGCATTCCCGGGGAAATTCAGACCATCAGAATGGAGATGGGAAGTTCCCAGACTTTCTCGAGCGGCTCCAAGGAGAGAGAGCGGCAATTGGGGGGATCTGGTGAAAAGAAACGGGGAAAGAAACCTAAAAGCAGGTCTCCATTGGGCCCAAAAGTTATGGGCCTGGTCAAATCTTTTTCAACCCAAACTCATTCCAGCCCACTGAACAAAGAACGGATTTTTGAGTTTGGGTTGGGTTTGGATGGGAACCAGTCAATGAAGAATGTTGAAATTTTTAGCCCATTGCAGAAGGATCCGCAAAACTCTTCGGCTGAGGGAGAAAAACTTCAGGTCACGCGTTTTCTGGGCAGTGAGCGTGAGAATGTGGTGGAGCCATCATTCACGGAAAAGGCTGAGGTCCCTGGAACTCTCGATAGCGCTGGTTACGCCGGGCGGGGAAGATTGACGCATGACTCGCTACCCACGCAGGGAATTGGCCAGGAGAGGAAGAGCTTGGTTGTTATATCCCAATGTAAGAATGCCATCCAAGTGTGAACTGATCAAGCTAGCCAGGGAACATCTTGGAAGAAACGAGCACGTCGTTTGTGGGCTGGAGAGGAGGACGGCTCGGTGGGAGCTACCGTCAACGGCAATCCGGTGACGAGTCCAAAGACCCAGACGGTAGGGGAGTCCAAAAAAGTTGCGAGGCTCGGGGATGGATCTAATTCCGATGACACTTAGAAATATATCATGGTGGCTCCTGTGACCTCTTCGAGGCAGGTCCAGGAGCATTCTTCTCCAGCCCCGACCCCCTTCCTCGTCACTGACTTTTCCGAAAATTCGGATTTGGCAGCGGACACCCTACTTCCCGAAGCGGCGCCCCACGGTGATGAGGGCCGTCGAGCCCAATGAATCTCCTCGTTTGGAACGTCCAGGGGTTGGGCAACCCCCGGACAAAAAGGACTCTTCAGTCGCACTCTCTTGAGCATAAGCCCGATATGATATTTTTATCGGAAACTAAGCTCAAGAGCAGGACGGCTGAGAGAGTCCGGGTGTTTATGAAGTTTGATAATTGTTTTGCGGTGGATAGTGTGGGGAGAAGTAGAGTACTTATGCTTCTTTGGAACCAACCGGTGCAGTTTGCCCTCAGGTCTTTTTCTCGCTTTCATGTGGAGGGTTTGGTGACCGACAATGATGGTGCGGAATGGAGATTTATGGGTCTCTACGGCAACCCGGTGGCTGCGGAAATGAAGCACTCTTGGGACCTAATCCGACGGGTTATGAGGTCAGCTCGCGAACTATGGCTTGTGGGAGGAGATCTCAACGAGGTGCTTGACAACAAGGAGCTTAGTGATGGAAGGACTCGAGAGCCTCATTGTCTTGAATCTTTCCGCCATCTTTTGGAGGATTGTGAACTCTCGGATCTCGGCTTTGTAGGTGCGGAGTTTACTTGGAGACACAACTCTTCCCCTACTAGTATCCAAGAAAGGCTCGATCGGTGTCTTGCGACCCCGACTTGGGAGGCTATGTTCCCCGATACCAAGGTTCATCACCTTGAGTATTGGAACTCGGATCATAGACCACTTTTCTTGTCTACTAGTAGTGTGAAGACTTCGAGACCGTTGCATCCTAGAAGATTCTTTCTTGAAAAGGCGTGATGTGATGAAGATGAGTGTGCCGTGCGGATTCGTGAGTCTTGTGGGGGGAGGGGTTCGGAGGCTGCCCTTCCTAGTCTCCTTAGCTCCCTCGACCGGTGTAGCTATAGCCTTGGTAAATGGAGCTATGGGAGAAGAAGGGAGGTGAAAACTCGCATCGCCAAGCAAAAATTGGTGGTTCGGATGGTTGGGGAAGAGAGAGGCGGAGCTGCCCGGGGAGACTTGGCTCGGGAACAACGCCAACTTGATGCGTTGCTTGAGAAGGACGAGAGGTTTTGGAGACAAAGGAGCCGGATGTCTTGGATGCAATGTGGTGATAAAAATACATCTTTATTCCATCGTAAGGCCTCGGCGAGACGTAAACGCAATGGCATTCGAGGCCTCTTTGATGCTTCCGGAGTATGGAGAGAAGGTGATTTGGGTGTTGAGGAGGTGGTGTCTTCCTACTTTGGGGAGATTTTCACTTCCTCGTCACCGAGCCCGGAAATCATTGAAGAGGCATTGGAGGGGATTGCTCCGAAAGTCACATCGGCTATGAATAAAGAACTTCTCCGGCCTTTTGATGGTGATGATGTGAAGATGGCCCTTTTCTCGATGGGCCCGTTCAAGGCGCCGGAGAAGGACGGGTTTCCGGCTATCTTTTTCCAAAAAAATTGGGAGGTGGTCGGGGATTTAGTCACCTCGGTGTGCTTGGGCATCCTCAACGACAAGAAGGGAGTTGCGGAGATCAACGACACAGTAGTGACTTTGATTCCAAAGGTGGACAAGGCGGAAAAGGTTAGCGATTTTTGACCTATTAGTCTTTGCAATGTTATTTATAAAATGGTATCGAAGTGTCTTGTGATGAGGTTAAAGGCTTTTATGGGCGAGATCATTGCGTAGAATCAGGGGGCTTTCATGGGGGGCCGCCATATCTTCGACAACGTGATGGTGTGATTTGAAGGCATACATACTATGAGACGTGGGCAGTTCGGGAAAGGAAAGATGGAAGCTCTCAAGATCGACATGGCTAAAGCGTACGACCGAGTTTAGTGGACTTTTCTTGAGGCCGTAATGCTTAAGCTTGGGTTCGAGGTGGATTTGATCATGCATTGCATTTCATCGGTGAGCTTCTCCTTTAACATGAACGGGAAGGTCATTGGCCGTGTTTCCCCCCAACGGGGGCTTCGTGCCTCCAACATTACCTTGGGCCTCCAACATTACCTTGGGCTGCCCTCTTTTACCGGAAGGAGGAAATGCGAAGTTTTTGCTTATGTTAGAGAGAGGGTGTGGAAGAAGATCAATTCGTGGAGAGGCCTTTGGTTCTCACAAGCCGGCTGGGAAGTCCTTATCAAATCGGTTCTCCAAGCTATCCCGTCCTACGTCGCGAGCTGTTTTCACCTCCCTAAGTCTCTCGTGGACGACATCCACAAAGCAGTGTCGAGATTCTGGTGGGGCAACTCCGGGGAAGGTAATAAGATTCATTGGTGCAAGTGGGAAGAGTTGACGAGGAGTAAAGAGGGCGGTGGGCTTGGCTTCCGGGATCTTGAAAGGTTCAATCAAGCTCTTGTTGCGAAAAACATATGGAGACTCCTACGGCGACCTGGCTGCCTCGTGGAACGCGTCCTCCGTGAAAGCTATTATCCGAATGGTGACCTCCTTGGGGCTACGTGCACCTCGACTGGGTCCTTCTTGTGGCGTAGCTTGTGTTGGGGGAAGAAGATTATTGAGGCGGGGATCGAGATGGCGGGTTGGGGATGGTGAGTCGATCCTTGTTGCCAAAGATAGATGGATTCCTAAGCCCCCTACCTTTTCCACTATTGATACCCCGTTTGTCCCGGAGGATATGAGAGTGTTGGAACTCATGAACTACGATGGAAGCTGGAATGAAGCCTTGGTCCGAGCTATGTTTGGTGAGTCCGATTCGTCTGAGATTCTTGCTATCCCGACCAGCCCCGATGTTCTCCGGTGGCATCACTCCAAAGACGGTGAATATACGGTGAGAAGCGGTTATTGGGTTGCGATGTCTACGTTGGCCGTGGCTAGTCCTTTGGATCCCTCGAGCGCCGCCGCTTGGTGGAAATCACTTTGGAAACTCGTTTTGCCTCCTAAAATTAAAATTTTTGTGTGGGGGGTTTGCAAAGGATGGATCCCGGTTAAGACCAAGCTTGCTCACCGGAAGATCATTGACGACAACCGCTGCCCCTTGTGTTCTAAGGGGCTGGAAACTATTACTCATGCTTTGTGGGGCTGCCGGTGGGTCCAGAAGATTTGGAAGGCTGCGGGTTTTGGGGATCTCGTCAAGAACATCGGGGAGTTTGATGCGACTAGTATCTTCATCAATGCCATGAACACGGTCGAGGTACGTAATTTCGAATTTTTTTTATTGTCTTGGTTTGAGAGATTTGGAATCATAGAAACTAGGTGAGCGTCGGTAAGTCTAAATGGACCCCGGTGAAACTTGTAGAATGGTCCGGAGACTTCTTTGATACCTCCCGCTCGGCCAATGCTTGCCCCGTGGCCAAGTCCGGCGTCACTACTCCTCCGTCATGGACCCCCCAGCCTTGGGCACTACTGCTATTAGCGTGGACGCGGCAGTGGATGCTACGCGTGGGCTCTTTGGAACCGGTTGTGTTCTCCGGGATCATCGAGGTTTTGTCATCTCCTCGGCTATCTCGTGTAAACATTTCCGCTTCTCTCCCGTTCTCGCGGAAGCCTCCGCCGTGCTCCACGGTTTAGCTATGGCCGTGGAGCGTGGGTTGTTGAACGTGGTCGTCCAATCCGATTGCCTTGAAGTTGTTCGTGCTTTAGAGAGTGGGAGCTGCCCCACGACGGAGTTGAGTACGATATTGAGTGAAATAAAGGTTCGTAGTATGTCTTTTCTTGATTTTAAGATCGCTTTTATTCCCCGTTCTTGTAATGTCTTTGCCCATAACTTGGCTCGCTTTGCTACTCATGTGAACTCGGTGGTGCAGTGGTTGGGGATTGTCCCACCTTGTGCTATGCAAGAGGTTTTAAGCGACCAAAGAGCTGTGTTGTAACCACGATTTTCCTCCGCCACTAAGTGAGGGTTTTAATAATATTCTTACCGTGGTACCGTCCACGTTTATTAAAAAAAAATAATGTACACATATTTTTGGCAGTTTATTTTTCCCTTATCCTCCCGTCTTCATTGCTATATTTCATCATAGTTCCTTTTAATTCTACGGATGATTGATTTTGAACTTGATTTATTACTTTCAATGCACCTTTATTTTTAGGAAAATCAACTTTATTACACTTAAGGAATAAGAGCTAAATCGGCTAACATATGTTCTGCAATACAAGCACGAGAGTTATCAACCCAAGTTGCGCAAATAGGGAATTAAAATCCAAAGAAGCTTCAGAATGAGCAACAATATTTTCAGCTAAAGAAAATGAGAAACAATTAAACAAATTTAAATCTAAAATATCTTTCACTAGGTGTCTCTCTTTCCAAGATGATGAGAAGTGTATTCAAGAGATAAACCACTTCCTTAGAGTAATACTCGATCTCACACGGCGTGAAGTCAAACGTGCGTGCAAGAAGAATCCCACCTTGAACTACAATAAGTTAAGCTGCAAAAACTCAGAATACATGCGTAAGAGACCAGTAAAAACCCATCTTGAAGCTAACAGAGAAGTCATGAATACATCCCTTATCCCGTAGCTCACACGACCAGCTCCATATGTGGCATCGACATTAAGATTCCACGTTCATTGCCTTGGCAAAGTTCAAGTTGACGGATCATTTGGTTCTGGCGGCTGGGGGTAGCATATCATAAAAACGGCGATAATCTTCATAAAGCACAACCATTTTATCAAACAAATTCTTAATTTATGGGCTCATGCTTTCGTGAATGAAGTTTATTTCGACATATATATATATATATATATATATATATATATATATATATATATATACAATTTAACAAGGAATAAAGACCTTACACTATCTGTTTCTCCTGGCATGGAATTTTCACCTGGATCTGGAATAAACCTTTAGCTACATGAGCTGGGAATCATACTCAGTAGAAAGAGGCTTATTTCTGCATTGGGAACGAATGGAACCCGTTATGAATAGAATGAACATCATTGCTATTTGATGATTTTCACTATATATATATCTCGTAGAGCATGATAACAAGTAACCAGAGATTCTTAGAAAAGAGAGATATCTCAAACGCTATGTGGTTGTCCCACAGCTCGTGATTCTGATTGTGATTCAGGATCATGTAAAACAGAGAGTTTCGCCAAACTTCTTGAAACAACGGGCATAACAAAAGGGCGTGCGCTGAAGATTCTCGGTTGTGGCTACAAAAAAGAATGGAGAAATAGGTCGATGATGTCGTTGCAAGTTCCCTCAAGTCGGATTCGATTTGAGCAGGCCCACCATAACTTTTTTTTTAAAAAAATTTTTGGGTGATCTTCAAACTCCACATTTTGGGCCAGCGATTAGTCATTTTTTTCAAGGAAGATTTCGCAGACGCAACGATAATATACCAGGCTACTATCCCGTTTTTTTACAGAGTTAGTCCCTTGCTCGGCGTAATGCCATAAAGAAGGAAGATGTTTCTTTCTAACTTCGGTTGAATCTCACTCTTCGGAATCCAAAAGAAGTTCACCAACCTTATAATCCGGATGTAATTTCATCAGAAATTGAATCTTGAAGCTTGTCGGAGATGGTACCCAACGATTTCTACAGACGGAGATGTTGATTCTAGGGCCAGCCCGCCACCAACATCCTTTGTCAATAATCTCCTTTCCCCACATCAATATTTTCCATACGTACGCTGCCGAGTTTCAATGTCACATTAAAAAAATAACACTTTCCAAAAATAACTCAAACTGCAAGTGAGTTTTGAGCCCTTTCAAGGTGCCGCACTTGTTTAGCGAGAAGAGCTTGATTAAAGTGTCTTATGCTCTAGAATCCAAGACCCTCGTTAATTTTAGTTTTACACAGCTTTTCCCATGTAGCCCAATGAGTCTTATTCTTTCCTTGTTTTGAACCCCACCAAAAATCAATGTAAACGCAGTCGATTGCTTCACAAATACCTATCTATACTTTGAAATTTCTCATAGTGTATGTCTATTGGAATAGATCTAGGATTAATAATAATTTATCGCTTCTAGCAAGCGGCCGAATATAAAAATTCTGTAAAACATGTGAAACGATTTTACTACGTAGACAAAGTGCATGAACATATAATTTAAAATGAACAACTATAAAGAGTTTTCACTCGGTACCTACCTCGTTAGAAGCTTGAGCGTTGAAAAGCCTTTGGAAAGGTTGAATCGCTCATCTCTCCACTTAGCTTGTCTCCTTCGCGTCTTCTTGAATCCGAGTAACCACGATAGTTTCTACCACTAGAGTCTTCGAGTTTAAAAAGGATTTAGTGTGTGGGCACTATTAGACACAATGACTCAAGAACTAGTCTTAGAGCCAAAGAGCTAATACAAAACGCTAGGTCTAATGAGGACCTAGGTGCCAAAACAAAAGAGCAAGAAGAGAGAGAGAGAGAGAGAGAGAGAGAGAGAGAGAGAGAGAGAGAGAGAGAGAGAGAGAGAGAGATAGGGGGGTCGGCCAAGTCTAGAGAGAGAAACTCTCAATCTCAAAAACTTATTTCAACATTGTGAATGAGGTATGGTATTTATAGGAGAATTGATTGCATTGAAGAGGTAGTTTCATCTTTCCTATTGAAATATGACATATTCATGAGCACAATCTTTATTTCCCATTCCTATCATAATTATACCAAGGTTGGAAATTTGTTTCCCTTTTTCCTCTAGTTGGCCGTCCAACATCATAGCATTGATGCTATAAATTTGTTTCGTCTTTTCCTTTTTGGCAAGTATCTTCATACATCAATGCACAAAATAATTTTCTCTCTCTTTTGATGGAGGCCACGAAAATTGCTTCTAGAACTTGCTTCTAGATATTTCTTTATTTGTTCATGACAATACAAGAAAAAAGCTCATGTAGAATTTTCACATAAAATTCCATAAAATGAAATTCAATCATCAAGGCCCAAATACCAATGTTGGCCGTGTGGATCCATTTACATTGTCATCTTTTTCCTCTAGTTGGCCGTCCAACATCATAGCATTGATGCTATAAATTTGTTTCGTCTTTTCCTTTTTGGCAAGTATCTTCATACATCAATGCACAAAATAATTTCCTCTCTTTTGATGGAGGCCACGAAAATTGCTTCTAGAACATGCTTCTAGATATTTCTTTATTTGTTCATGACAATACAAGAAAAAAGCCCATGTAGAATTTTCACATAAAATTCCATAAAATGAAATTCAATCCTCAAGGCCCAAATACCAATGTTGGCCGTGTGGATCCATTTACATTGTCATCATATGACAATGTCCAAAATCTTATTTTGACATTTATACCATCTTATGTCCTTATGGACAAAATTACCCTTTAGACAATTTTCGTAAAATTTGTCTAGTTCAACACTTGAACTTGTTTTGACTTAGCTACTAGTTTAATAAATCCTACTATAATGACACTTGGTAGTGACCTCATGGATCCAAAATGAACAAAGCTTGAGCTAGAATGCTTGGACACAAAAGTTCAAAAAAAATTCAAAGTTCTAGCTTAATGTCAACTGACTCCACTAAATAGTTGACACTGAAAATCTCTCGGTTCAAATGAATATATTTTCTACTCAAAATTCTACTTAATTGTGATGAGTGGATCCATTGAATATTATCTTTGTTTATTCTTCATGAATATCATCAACTATATGAGATTTATAAAATTACCATTTTACCCTTCTAGTTGTTATTTCCTCAACTCATTTGTCACTTGTGAATAAGTTAGAAATAATGTATTGACGATGAGCTAACAAGTCACATTGATTCATCCAAAAGAGTCATGACTCAATTTGGACACTGACCAGTTCATTTATTCACATTCCAAGGAACAAAGCATGAGGTGATATATATTGCATTTCACCAATCTTGTACATGAATTCCATATCTATGAGATCTTCACAAAATTGTTCATGACATCTTCATAACTTAGTACTTCACCAATAGGTCCTATTCAGAATCACATAGTGAATCCGAACTCTGACTTTCTCAAATGAGAATACGTAAGCTATGAAATGACATGTCTCACTTTAGGATTGAGGTAAGCATGATGCAATTCATACGTAGTGACTTTGAGACATAAGAGGTTAAATGGTTTGTTCTTATTCTGTCTCTAGAAGTGCACTGATCAATTCAGTACCTTCAGAAGATACCTAGAAGAACTATAGAGTCTCCAACTCTCTATGTCTCATAACAAGTCATCATAGGTTCTCTTAACAATCATACTGGGATCAATAGCCCTTTGATCCTTAGATTGTGAATATACTATTTTAAGCAAACCATGAAGAATTTGTTCATGCAAATCTATATTTGACTCTTCATCTGTTTTTAGGTTTGTTTAAGGACTAAAGACTAAGGTTTATCATAAAGCTTCAAACAAACAAGGAAGAATGAATGAAAGTTTCAACTCTTTATTAATTATTCAGCAGTTACGAGCAAGAGTCTTCGTGAGACTTTATTACATCAAATGCATATAAGCATAAACTATCACTCTTCTTGTGGGCACCAATGCCAACAATGTCGGCATCGATTAAATTACCGTATTGATAAGAGTTTCTTTCCACTGGCCAAAAAGCACCTCGAACCCTATCTGTAGATCTTTTTTATGACTCGAGATCGGAGTAAGCATAATTGGATTTGCTTTGCCCAAAGATTAAAGGTATGTAGCCCAAGTTACAACTCAATGCTAGTAGAAATGGGAATGCCGAGAAGTCCTTGTAATAGATGTTGATGCAGTTTTTTGCATCACATCGGCGACACACGCGCCGCAAAAAGACTAGAGTGCATGCACCGTGAGATGGATGGATGGCCGTCTTTCCTTTGATCTCAAAGGAAATGTCTCTATCGGTCAAGGCCCGATAATTCCGTCAAGTCCTAAGATCCTTTCGGAATGGTCAACCGCGGGGAAAAAGATCAATTCCTAAGTCACAAGAAACTACGACTATCAAGCATGCGCTTGGTAAGGGTCGTGGTTCCAAGGGACTTTGGAATGGAACCGTCCTCTTCGTTGATGAATATTCAGGTGGTTTTAGGGGTCGATTCCTAGGTCGCAAGGAAATTACGACTATTAAGCAATGAATGCTTGATAAAGGTCATGATTTCTGAGGGACTTCGGAATAAGACCATCTTCTTTGGCAACGGGTCTTTGAGGGGTGGAGTTTTGGCTCCTTCTTTCCTAGGTCAAGAGGATTAGACAAAGGAAATATTGAATGTATCTCTCTAGTAGATGAAGAACAAGGGAATTAGTTTTCACAAGCTCGTAGTCATAATGAGAGAACATTTTTATGGCATCGAGCCTATGTAAAAGAAAGAAAAGATAGAGAATGTGAGTGTGAGAGTGATCTTCCTCCAATTCTAGAGAGAAAGTAAGCAAGATGCTTCTCTATGTGTGGTAGTGTGATGAGAGAGAGGTGCAAAATGAATGTTGGTCAAACTCGTGTGGGAGAGGTCATATGAGCGTGTGAAAATGGAGAGGGTGGTGGTGATTATGGGGAGGATGTACTAGAAGAGGATGGTGTAAGAGAGAATGTTGAGAGAATGGTGGTAGTTTTGATGTCATTTCAAGGATCTTTTTTTAGAATGGTATTTAAGGTTGAGAGAGAATAGTGAGGTATGAATTTGTGTAGAGTTTCTATAGGATGATTTTGGCACCTCTTTCTTGTGGGGAAATATGGAATTTTTATAGGAGTTTCAAGGTATTAGGGTGAGGAATGTGTTTTGAAATTTCCCTTTTGGTTAGGAAAGAGATATGAAGGTGACTTTAGGATAAATTTTGGGTTGAATTAGTGAGGTGGAAGGGTTTGTACATGTGAAAAAGGGGGTTAAGGAAGGTTATGATGAGGTGGGATGGCCGTACGACTGGTTTTGGCAAGGGGCTTGGCCGTACAGTCTTGGAATTGGCCGTACGGCCATTTTGGTTTGAGGCTTTGATCGTATAACACTTTTGCTTGGAGGGTTTGGCCGTACGGTCATTTTTGGTGTAATGGTTTGGTCGTACAGTATAGAGAATGGCCGTAAGGTAATTTTGACATGGGATCTTGGCTGTACGGCCTTTGTGGCAAGGTGTTTTGGCCGTACGATTAGGAGAATGGCCGTATGGCCTTTTGTGGAAAAGGATGTTGGCCGCAAGGTCGAGAAATGGCCGTATAGCCTTGTGTGATTGAGGTTTTTGCCGTACACCCTTATGACATGGAGGTTTTGGCCGTACAGCCAAGAAAATAGCTGTACAACTCTTATGACATGGTGTTATTCGCCATAGGGCTAGGCAGGTTCGGTGAAGGCTTCTTGAGGCATGGGTGAGTTGTCGGGTTGTGGTCAGGAGTTGGTTAGCTTGGTTGAGGCGTGTTGAGCTTGAGCCAAGGTGGTCAAGCCTTTTCCATGGTGAGTCAAGTGCGTGGGAAGTGCACGAAGAGTCAAGGTGTGGCATGGGCATGATGAGGGGAAGGCGAGCTAAGCCATGTCAATGGCACGACGAGGGTAAGGTGAGCCAAGGCGTGGCAAGGGCACAATGAAGGCAAGACGAGCCAAGGTGTGCTAGTTTCTTGGGTGAGCGACTAGCGCGCAAGTTACGGTGAATTTCTATGCGTGGTGGTTGTTGTAGTGCGCACATGATGAAGCAAGGCTTGGGAGAGACCCCTCAGGCTAGGGTAAAGGCTTTAGAGTGGCCCGAGGAGGCTTATCATGCTTGGGTCAAGGCGTGCTAGCGACTTGCGCGTGTACATGCGCATGTGAGGCACGACTAGGAAGTTCCCGTGTGATCGGGTGGCTGCCTTGGTTTTGCTCCAAGGACATACTTCTAGCCTTTTTTCTTTTGGGGTGGTCATTTTTCGGCGGTGGAAAATGAGGCATTAACAATAGGTACATAACATGGGCAGCGGAAATGACGAAGGTGTTTGGAGATAAGAAGATCTCAAATTTGTCGAAGTTTACAAGTTGACCTGATGCCTTAGAGTTTCCCATATACACCCAAGTAAGCCTCACCCTTCCATTCCACCTCACTAAATATGAAGAAAACTAGGCTATCATCGGCAAATATTAAAATAAACATGATGCAAAAACAACTAAGAATTCTGATAATCAACTAAGAGTTCCCGGGTCAGATTTACACACCAACTACTCACCAACAAAAACCCATATGCCACCCTTAATCCCAATCAGTATCGCTGATCCAAAGTCGGGGTTCGGGAGAGAAAGGTGCCGCTCAAATTATACATACAATGACCTCACTAGAGATAGTTATGGGACCGAGAACGACAGGGGGGCATCGATCTTAAAAAATAAGGCCTAACGAGTTCAAAGCCATGAGTGAGTACGAGCTTTGTCGGAGAGCTTCATCGATGAGCATCAAATATTTATGGCCACGCGGTGACACGTTAGAGATGGGGATGGCCGTATCTGAGGGACTACTGAAGTTCACCCATGGCTGGGGAAACACCGAACTCTACTGCTCCACCAAGAGAACATCCACAAACATAAAGAAAAACATCGATCGTCTAAGAGAAAGATGTCGGAATACACAAATCTTTCGACGGAGGTGGGATAGCTCTGACCCAAGAGTGTTTAGAAAAAAAACTAAAAGAAAATAGAAATAAAGATAACCAAATCCCCTCCTCCAAGACCCTAACCTCACTCCGGTTAGAGCAAGGGTAGAGTTTGGCACCTAAGGGATCGGTGGCCAAGAGAATTTTGAGTTTTTGAAACCCTAAATCTGAAAAAAAAAATGATAATAAATTTTTTTATTTTGATACCCAAGCATGAGTGACGATGTGCGCCTTCTAGTTTTGGGATAAGAGATACAAGAGTTTTATTCCACTCAACAACACTCACCTCCCTATTAAGCACGTCCAAGCAAGCTTCAGTCACGCTGCACCTACCACGTCCGATTGAGCTTTCCAAAAGACCTAAAAAAAAACCTCCTTAACGCCTCAAATATCTCGATAAGCAATGTTAAAATTCTATCCCGTGTCATCCACTATCTCATAAATTGTATCTGTCTGACGTCGGCTATTGACTTGCGCAAGGATAAATTTTAGTATTTTTTTTTATCTCCGTGTGCAAGCCATTTAGCGCCGGATCGTTGTTTCTAATGTAGCTCCTCGGCAGACAAAAGCTTCTCAAGTTTGGCATTCAAAATGTTGATTCTAGCATTGCTCGATCCATGTAAGTCATCTCTTCACGCCATCTTGATCTATCTACGGTGAGTCCACTTCTCCTTTAAATGGAACCGTCTTCTCTTCTTCTTAGATGATGTCGTGGTTGGTCCCCCGAGAATCATACAGATAGGAATAGGTCTATGGTCCGACCTATGGTAAGCCAAGTTGTGAACCCTGAGCACGTGTCATTCTCACAGAATCTAATGTAGTTTTTTTTTTTTTTTTTTTTTTTTTTTTTTTTTTTTTTTTTTTTTTTTTCAGTTAAAAAAAAAACGACAAGGACTGTTTTCATACAAACAATGAACGTGGATTACTATGCCTCAAAACGAACTAGAATGGAATCAGTGGAGAAGAAAATGAGAACTACTTAAAACAGTTCAAGTCCCACTAATTTACCATATCAAATTTCAAAATTTAATGATTGTTTGTTGATATCTATTTACTTACAAGCCTTTTATTTTATACAATCATTTCTATTTTGTTGTCAATAAATTCCACTAATCACTCTCCATAGTTTGTTATTAAAGTTGACCGGTTCTCTCTTATTTGAATTATTATCTATTTTTATTATTTATTATAAATAATTTTTTTTATTTCGGATGTATTATTAAGAGTAAAAATATATCACACTTAGTTTTTTCTTAAAAAAAAAAACATCACACCACCTATAATTAATGTGTTCGTTGACTAGTTTTTAATTCTTAATAGAGTATAACAAGTTTACTATTGGTCAAATTTAACATAGTTATTATGCTTCAATGCCTACCATATTAATAGATTAGAGACAGAGTAAAGTGTGCACGATTCAATCAATTTTAAATCGGCCTCCAAACCGATTGAATTTTTTATATCGGGTCGGATCATTTAAAAATAAATTAAATTGGACCAAATCATTTTGAACGGTCTAGTTCGATTTTGACTGCTTTAAGTATTTTTTTAAAAAAATTTTTGTACAAATTTAATTAGAAAATAGTAAAAAGAATAATTTTTTTTAAATATTAATGTAAATATATATTAATTAAGATGTTCAACTCATATTAGATCATTCAAATGTGTTAGAATTATTTGAAAACTAAAAAAATAATACAGAACAAAAATCGGTTCGATCCGATTTAAATCGCAGTCCAAAATTTTCAAATTGGATCGGATTATTTTAAATCGGTCCAAACTACTAAACTGGATCAAATTAGACAAAAAATCGTTTAAATCAAATCAATGGTTTAAAAATCGGTGGTCCAGTCTGGTTCACGGTTTTGCCGTATAAAAAGCTAATGACTAAAGTAACACAATCATAAAAATAAAACTAAAATTAACCAAATCTTAACTAGTAGCCAATAGTCCACTCCATATTTAGCCTGAAAAGTTGATGTAGCTACATTATGTAATCGTACACTCCACCGGATAATACCTTCAAGACTTCTTACACTTGAGCCTGTAGAGAACACAATTTACCCGTCTTAAAATATAAGCCCTAAACCCTTCAAAATCCACCAAACAAATTTCCCTCCATTTTTGAATCCCAATCTCTTACCAATGTTCTCGCCGGGAACCAAGAGGCCAAGCGCCGTCGGATCTCCGGCGACTCCTCTCGTCGAGAATCGCCGTTCCAGCGCCGACAATCTCGTCCCCAACCGTCCGGACACCGGAACCCCTGCTACTTGGGCTCCTCGCCTCTCCGTCCTGGCCAGGTAACGAACACCGACGATCCCGAATCAAATTCGTGTAGTGTTTCCGATTACAATGTTAATTTCGTTTTGAAGTTAGGTTCGATTTTTGCTTGTGTGTGAACTTTGTATTGGAAGATCGGGTTTCATCTGATAGAATCTGATTCAACGATGCTAATTAATCATTGATGTTTAAAGACTTCGGATATAGAATAACCTAAACAAAGCATTTAGTTTGAATAAATTTCTGTCATGGAACAACTTTTGTGATGCATGCTGTTTTCCATTGAAATGTTGATTTTGCTTTGAAGCTATTTTCGATTGTTGTGTGTGTCTGTGTCTGAAATTAGTAGAACTTTGTGTCGGAGGATCAGGTTTCATCTGATAGAATCTGTTAGAACGGTGCTAATTAGTCGGCGTTGCTTTAAGAACTTTGGATAAATAATGTTCTAACCGAAGAATTTAGTTGAAAATGAATTTCTTTCATGGAACGACTTTTGTGATGCATAATATTACTAGTACTAAAATGTTTTCGATTAAAACGTTGAATTTGTTTTGAAGCTATGTTCGATTGTTGTGTGTTTAAAATTAGTAGAACATTGTCTTAGAAGATCAGATTTAATCTGATAGAATCTGATCTATTGATGCTAATTAGTCATCCTTGTTTTTAAGAATTTCGGATAATTGATCTAACCAAAGCATTTAGCTGAAATTTAAATTTAATTTTTGGACCGACTTTTTGTTATCATCACCAAAATGTTCACAAAATTGATCGCTATAGTGATGTTCTCGGCACTTGTCTGTTTTAGAATGATTAGAAGAAATTCACCAAACCAACTTCAGTACGTTTTCCAACGATGTCCATGAATTTGGTATCTGAATTTTGGTACACAATATCCTCTCTGGAATACTGTTTTCATGGATGTAAAATTATTAGCTCAAGATGGTTTCTCTATAGGAGCTCTTTGGCTGTTAAGTTATAATTTTCTTCTTGCATATGTATTCATATACAGAGCTTTTTAAAGAGGAAAAGTGTGTAATACTCATAATATAAATCGATAGATCATTAATTACCCTGTCTTTATGTACTTAGAATTCCAACAGCGAAGAAGAAGGAGAAGGAAGATAACATTGACCCAGTCAAGCCAGTATATGTTGGAGAATTTCCTCTGGTGGTTCGGGATGAGCAGACCAAATTGCTGCAGAGGCGCGTTCCAGGTTTGTATTCTTGAGCCAAATTAGCACCCTTACCACAATTTTATGACCCCCAATAAATATAAGTAAGCTGTTTTTAGTTTCTTGAATACATGCGAGCAAATATCTAACAAAATGAGTGCGCTATATGGTCTGATATATTGAAGGTTCTAGGGTTGGCTTAAAAATGTTTTGACAGGCTTCTCTTACTGTGTTGTTTCTTGGGCAGGTGATGCATTTGTATCTGGTGGTGTGGAAAAGGGATCATCTGTAGTTTGGATTATCTGCGGTAGCAGACTCTTCATTTGGAATTACTTATCTCCTTCCGCATCAGTGAAATGTGTTGTTCTTGATGTTCCTTCAAGTGCTTTAGAGCAAGGAGAGGTTGGGGGAAACGATGGTAACTGTTGGATGCTTTGTGCTGTCAATTGGGACAGAATTTCTACTAGAACAAAGAAAAAGTTGGAACATCATAACTACGGTTCTGTCATATTATGCAACAAAAAAACACGTTCTGTTGTTTACTGGCCGGACATTTATTCTGAATCTAAAACGACTCCAGTTACGAGTATTGCATCTTCTGATGAACTAGGGGTGATTTCATCTCCCAAAACCCTAAACAGGCAGAGGAGCAGTTTCACTGTAAATTTCAACTCATTAATTGCTTCTGCAATCCCTGATTCTCAGCATGTCTGTGTTGCACTTGCTTGTACTTCAAACGGGGAGCTTTGGAAGTTTTTTTGTAGTCCGTCCGGTATTAAACGCCATAAAGTAAATTGGAGTTCTTCCAGTTCAACCTCCCAAGGCAGCGATTGTGGTCAATTCACAGGAAGCAAAGGGTATCCAAGGTCTCTGATATGGCGTTTTTCACATCCTTCTGCCATTGAATCCAAAAGGGAGTTTTTTCTTTTAACGGATCATGAGATACAGTGTTTAACAGTTGAACTCTCTCCTGTTATGAATGTGTCAAAGATCTGGTTGCATGAAATAATCGGGACTGATGGTGATCTAGGAATTAAAAAGGATCTTGCCGGGCAGAAGCGTATATGGCCACTTGATGTGCAAGTAGACATTCATGGTCAAGTTATAACTATTCTGGTTGCCACATTTTGTAAGGACCGAGTTAGCAGTTCAAGCTACACACAGTACTCGCTTCTGACAATGCACTACAAATCTGGGGTGGGTGAAGAGACGGGAAATGATAGAGTTCTTGAGAAAAGAGCTCCGATCCAAGTAATAATTCCAAAAGCAAGAGTAGAGGATGAAGATTTCTTGTTCTCAATGAGACTCAGGGTTGGTGGCAAGCCTTCGGGTTCGACAGTAATACTCTCTAACGATGGAACAGCAACAGTCTCTCATTATTATAGAGGTTCGACTCGCCTTTATCAGTTTGATCTACCTTATGACGCTGGTAAAGTTCTAGATGCTTCAGTTCTGCCTTCTAATGATGATTTTGAAGAGGGGGCGTGGATTGTACTAACTGAGAAAGCAGGAATGTGGGCAATACCTGAGAAGGCTGTTATTATTGGTGGAGTAGAACCGCCTGAAAGAAGCCTATCGCGCAAGGGTAGCTCAAAAGAAGGATCACCACAAGATGAGAGAAGTAATCTCACATTTGGTGGGAAAATGGTTCCTAGAAGAGTAAGCTCTGAGCCACAGGCTCCCATGGATGGAAAAAAGGGATTTACGGGTGTTACTGCCCGCCAAAGTTCCCTCGATGATGAATCAGAAACTTTGTTGGGTCAACTTTTCCATGAATTTCAATTATCTGGACAGGTTGAAGGCTTACTAGATAGGCTTCAGAAGACTAGAGCATTTGATAGGGATGAAGAAACAAATGTATTTGCAAGGATGAGCAAATCAATCATTGACACCTTGGCGAAACACTGGACAACAACCAGGGGAGCTGAAATTCTGGCAATGGCTGTTGTTGCATCTCAGCTCACGGATAAGCAGCAGAAGCATCATAGTTTCCTTCAGTTTCTTGCTCTGTCGAAATGCCACGAAGAGCTATGCTCTAGACAGAGTACGTCTATTTTTGTTATTAAATACAAACAATTTAAATGTTAGTTTTACGGAGCGAGATTAAAGCGGAGAGCACATTTTCTGCATGGATGCTCATCTAATTCTCGTCAATCCTGAATTTACATATGTTGTCTTTAGTTTGTTCTCAAAAAACAAAACCCAGACTGGATTGATCTTTAGCTACTCAGTCTCATTTATGTATCTAGAAAGTGTAATGCTTTGGAATATAACTTGTGTTGGTTTTTGAGAATGGAAAAGAAGAAAGGTGAGGGTAAGTTGAAGATGGGAAAGTAAAACTCAAATAGAACAATTTCTAACGATATTTATTTTATGCTTTTGTTGATAGGACATGCACTACAGATTGTCCTGGAACACGGTGAAAAGCTTGCTGGAATTATTCAACTGAGGGAATTGCAAGACATTATCAGCCAGAACCGCTCAGCTGGAGCTGGCTCTTTGCGCTCTAATCAAGAAATTCAAGCTTCTGGGGCACTTTGGGATCTGATTCAATTAGTTGGTGAAAGAACTCGCCGTGGTACCGTTCTTTTAATGGACAGAGATAATGCAGAAGTGTTCTACAGCAAAGTCTCAGATCTCGAGGAAATGTTTCACTGCTTAGACAAACAGCTAGACTATATCATAACCACAGAGCAACCATTTGGGGTTCAGACCCAGAGGGCTTGCGAACTTTCTGATGCATGTGTTACTCTGATCCGAAGGGCAATGGATTACAAGAACGAACACCATCTTTGGTATCCTCCGCCTGAGGGCATAACACCTTGGTTCTGTAAATATGTGGTACGCAGTGGAACGTGGAGCGTTGCTTCTTTCATGTTGAATCTTTTAAAAGAAGCGTCTGTGCTTGATATGTCGGCAAAATCAGATTTATATTCCCACCTAGAAGTGCTGACTGAAGTCTTGCTTGAGATGTACGCCGGTGCAATTGCAGCTAAAGTTGATCTTGGAGAGGATCACAAAGGTCTATTGGATGAGTATTGGAGTAGAAGGGATTCACTGCTTGATTCACTGTATCGACAGGTGAAGGAATTCGTTGAAGCTGAGCAACAGGTAATCGCTCTTCCCCTTTTTCTTGTCTTTTGAAGTTGATGGGAATTCATATTTTAACTGTCAAGTTGCTTCAGGGTTTAAGTGGAGAAACTGATGAGCAGCAGAAAGAAATGCTGAAAAAGTATTCTTCAACGTTATTGTCGATTGCGATACGGCATGAATGCTACAGTACATTATGGCAAATTTGCTGCGACCTCAACGATTCAGAGCTGCTTAGAAATCTGATGGTACGAGCTTAGGTTGTTTCAATCGTATGGTGTCATTTAGAGATGTTATTAATGCTGTCTGTATAAGCTTATGAATGTCTCATATTTTATTTTTGGATGTATAGCATGAGAGCATGGGACCCAATGGAGGATTCAGTTACTATGTGCTTAAGCAACTGTATGTGAGTAGGCAATTTTCTAAACTTCTTAGGCTCGGGGAAGAGTTTCCAGAGGAGTTATCGAGTTTTCTAAAGCGTCACCAAGATCTGATGTGGCTTCACGAACTGTTTCTTCACCAATTCTCCCCGGCTTCAGACACGCTTCACTCATTGGCTCTTGCTCAACAGGAGAGCTCGAAGCTGGAAGCAGAAGAGGCCATGAACCCCGAATATGGAAATATGGCTCCAAAGTTACAAGATAGAAAGCGCCTCTTGAATCTCTCAAAGATTGCTGCAATAGCAGGTGAAATTACCATTCAGTAATATGAAGTATAGCTTTGAAGAATTTTTAGCTGTGTGATTTTGCTAGCTTCAGTAAGTTAAAACGCATTAGCTTATTGTAAATAATTATATACTGCTATACTTTCACGTTCATTTCTCCGGGGTGCGTGAGTGTTGCTTGAAAAATAAATTTAAACAAGAGCAATTTGCATTTCCATATTGTTTTCGTGAACGTCTATAATTGCTTTGTGATATCTTTCCCCGAGTTAATTCTTGAAACGATCTCTATAATAGTGTGTAATCCGTATTATACTTTTTAAATGCTCAATCTGTAGGAAAGGGTGACGAGGCAAATGTGAAACGTATTGAAGCCGACTTGAAGATACTAAGGTTGCAGGTACGTTAACAGATCCGAAACCAGCAACTTTGCGTATGGGCATCCCTGAACTACGTAGTATATTTGTCATTTTAATTTTTATAACGAAATTAACACCTAAACAATTTAAAACATATTTAATAAGGTAAGTAACTTGTTGTTTTATACAACAAACTAAATACATTATATTCAGACCTAAAAACACTGAATAAAAGTTAAAACAATTTAACTTGAGGCCTGTCTTCCAATAAATAGAAGAGGCGAATACCATGAGTTCAATGAAACAACCTAAAGGTTGTGTTCTACTGGTAGTTCATAAAATTATAAACAAGTACATACTTTTTTTATTTAATTTTCCAACTCAAAAGAGCATTAGATTCCGTTAATGATATCGATACAAATAGTTACAATGCAATTTCAACCGTGAATTTTTTTTTTACCATAATTTTCGGTTTTTGACATAAATCGCAGGAAGAAATAGCCAAACTCGTCCCTGATGAGATTGCGGACCGGCTTCTCAACCCGGAATCGCTAATCAAGTTGTGCCTGGAGACGAGAATCCCCGAGCTCTGTCTCTACCCTTTCGAAGTCTTTGCTTGGACGGGTCCCACGTTCCGGCGGGCCCACAAGAACCTTCTGGAAGAGTGCTGGAGGAACGCGGGCGACCAGGACGACTGGGCCGAGCTCCACCGGGCCTCCGCAGCGGAGGGGTGGAGCGACGCCGAGACCCTGCGCCACCTCAGACACACCGCCCTCTTTGGGGCCTCTCTCCGTTGCTACGGGCCCACCGCCGAGGCCTTCGGAGGAGAAGGATTCGACCGGGTCTTGCCGCCGAGAATGGCTGAATCGGGACCATCGGTGGAGGCGATTCTGATGTCTCACAAGGACTACCCCGATGCGGGGAGGCTGATGCTGACAGCTGTCGTCCTGGGGAGCTCCGGTGATGACGTGGACGAGGAAGAGGGTCCCACATCAATGGAGTGAGTGCGATCATAATATTTTTTTGGATGTGTTTTGGTGTGAAGTTGGGTTTTTTGCTTTTAGCACTATTTCTATAGGCAAGGCGTTTGAACATGGTAACTATGTATGAATGTTTGCCATATTGAAAATGAAGAATATAATGAAATAGGTATGTTAGACGAAGTTAGAAAAACAGATACGGTAAAAAGTCTGCAAAACAGTGAAGGTTAAATGCAGAAGTGTTCTTTCTTTCCCTTCATATGGCTAGTTATTTTATGTTTGAAAAATTAGGTTGATATTATGATGTTCAGCGTAGATAACAGATTATAGAAAGAAAAGATCCTCAACAAACGAGCTTAGTTGATAAAAAGACGTGAAAGATTTAAATTTGATGCTGAAAATGATAATTGTAAAGGTTATTTTTTATTTTTTATTTATTATTTATTTATTATTATTATTATTTTTTTTTTTTGCATCTTATTTCACAGAAGTCTTAACATCAATGAGTCAAATGACCTACAAAGATACGTGCGTGTATTGTAGACAAGCATACGGGTCATACTCTGTATAATGATATAGTATTTTGCTAAAATAACAAGGGAAAATTTAACACAGAGCTTTCTGTCTGAAAATGTCAAAAATTTGGAAAATAGGGCTCGCTTAAGGTCGCCAGGAAGCACACCGTCTTCGTGCCACTTCGTCCATAACTTCTCTCTATTGTGGCTAAAATTGTTAATTTTAAGTTAATTAATCTATAGTTTAATCATTTATTTTGGTTAAAACTGATCGAGCGGTAAATTTTAACCGATTATTTCATGATAAATCATTATCACCAGGAAAAAAAATATTGAAACTAACGATTATTTAGTTAACCTTCTTATAGAATTCACGATTGACCATATAAAACAGTTAAAAGTTTAACCCATTTTGCTCACATTTAATTGTGGGTCATAAAAAAAAATTGATGACCTAGGTTTCATAGTGGTGGAGAGAAGATGATCATGATATTGTAATCCACATCGTTTAATACTACGTAGAAGATCATACTTGTAATCAAAATCATGCTCTTATCTAAAAAAAAAACAAGCGACCGATAAACATATTTTAGGTGGGACATCCTGGAGCGCGCTTAATCCGGGGAAGACGTTGGGCTAGGTCTGGAACGTGGGCTTGGCCTGAAGTGCATGGCCTAGTCTCCCAACGATCATCAATTGATGTTATTTTGGGGTTTTTCCATTAGTAGGAGTAAATTAGAGGGTTTGGACACATTACTTTTTTTTTTTGTTGTTGAAAATTACACATCTAGGAATGTTCAAACGAGAGAGAAATCCAGTAAAAATAGAGAGCAATAAAACTTACTATAATCTTGTTATAAATCCCTATTTACAAACTCTACCACCTAATACTAAACCTAATATTTCTCTCTTCAACCCCATTTTTTTTTCCTCTCTCCCACCGATTCCCACCATCATCTTCATCTTCATTTCACCTTCATCTCTCTTCTACTCATCCACCTTCATCTCTCTTCTACTCATCCACCATTGTTATCTGCCATGACTGTCCCAAAGGATTTCGTTACCTTGGTCCGACCATCATCACAGTAGTTTTCGTCACCTTGTTCCAACCATCATCACAGTAGTTCTTTGTGAGCTTTTTCCACTCAAACCTCACGTTAGTTTAATCCGATGACCGGGCTAGATCCAAATCAGGAGATTACCGCCATATTTTTTGTTGTAAATTTTCATCCTAGATCTGCATCTGCCAAAGCTATAAAAGTAAGGCTCGGATTCTTCATCTACAAAATTTAAATTCTGAAAAAAATATATTATGGAACCCAGATTTACATGCCTGCATTTTTGAAACTCATATTTAACGTTATTGACTTTAGTTATAGATATGTCACAAACCAATATTTTGTTTGAAGGTTTAGTTACTTTTTTTAATAACTAATTCCCCTAGTTTTCGTTTCTAGTTACGTAAATGTAACTAATTTGCCACACTGCCAGGTAATAATTAGTGACATGTGTGTAACAAATTCTACTTGTTATTATTGTGCAACGGTGATGAAAGGAGATATATTTACGTATGTCAAGCATAGCGGTCAATGGCTCAGAGATGATAATTACTAGGCCGGTGTTTCGTATGCAGCCCTCATACCGTCGACGACCAAGTATGAGGATTTAACTAAAGTTTTGTTCATGTGTTCCGGGGAAAGTTAAATCAAAACACTCATAAGGTTCTGAGTGTTAAATACGAAACAGAAGGGGCGGTAAAACCAATAGTAATTGACTCCGACATTACTTTGGCATGTTATTTACATATCCAGAAAGAGAAACTGGATACATAAAAAATGTCTTTGGTTTTGTAGCTTGAGTCATTGAAGACTTCTTCTGCGCATGTTGGTTCCACTCTGAATGCCGGAGGTAGTGGTTTTCGGGGAGCTGAAGAGTCCTCTCTTCTTGCCGGAGAACCATCTCATATCCCCAACGACGGAAACATATTTGACACAAGTGAGAGTGAGTTCCCTCCAGCCGCCGACGAACCGAGCACCCCTCCACCCGTCGGTGAACGAGCCAGCCCCATCCAGGCGCCGGCAAACTGAGCACTTCTCCGTCTTCTCAAGGAGCAACAACAATTTCATTATCAGATTCCACGCTCTTAAACGTGATGGACATACGTTCTCCCATAAGGGTATATAAAGGAGGATTGGATGCTAACAAAGCTGTGTTGCAAAAACATTGGAGCATGTTTGCAATCAACAATCATTTTACGTTCAAGGTTAGAACATCTACTACACAGTATCTCCATGTGGTTTGTCGTGATGACTCTTGTAAGTGGACCGTACGGGCAGTTAGACTGAGGAAAATCTTATTATTTCATATAACGAGGTAATATTGGAAAAATCAATATATAAATTAGTTACGTAATATAATGAATTAATTATAAGTTAGTCACTATTTTCACGGTTTAGTTACTAACCTATAGAAATTAGTTACATGAATGTAACTAATTTCTTGGATATTAGTTACAAGTATGTAACTAATAACTGTAAGCAATATTAGTTACACCATTGTAACTAAAATCTGTAAAACAGTATACATTTATATAACTTGTTATTATGCCTGATGTTTGTAGGTTTGACTCTGAGCACTCTTGTGTTGCACAATACAGGCAAGGACACCAACCTCAGGTAACCATGTATTTGGTTGGTGAGGTTGTGAAACACAGGCTCGTAGATCCAACATTATCACCGTGTAGGCCTAAAGACATCACGACGCACATGGAGCAAGATTATGGAGTGCAAATGAATTATAAAAGCATGGAGGATAAAGAGAAAGCTTTAGAATCGTTATATGGGACTGAGGACGGATCATTCGCAAAGCTGCCTACATTGAGGTACGATGGACACGGCCAATCCAGGTTCTTCATTCGATCTTGTGAGTACTGTACGTTTTTGTCGTTTTAGATACTTCTTTATGTCTCTTAGTGTATGGAAAAAGGGGTGGACGTACCTTCGTCCCATAATTATCATCGATGAAACTTTTCTGATGAATTACTATAAAGGCACACACTTTTCAGCTTGGGGGATGGATAAAAACAAACAGATTTATCCACTCGCCTTTGGCTTTGGCGTTGGTGATTTAGAGTCTATTGAGTCATGAGTTTACTTCTTGACACAGTTAAAAAAAGCAATTGGGGAGAGACAACATCAGGTGATTGTATCGGATACGAACAAATGAATACTTCAGGCTATTGGAAAGATATTCAGAGAATCTGATAATGGGTATTGCATGTAATCTCTACTGAAAAATGTGTGGAATAAATTCAAAGGTTTGACGAAAGAAGCGGCATGCAAATTTTTTGGTGTGCGGAATAAATTCAAAGATTTGACGAAAGAAGCGGCATGCAAATTTTTTGGTGCGACCTAAGGCGTACACACACGTCGAGTGGGAAAAGTTTATGGGTATGCTTGATGAAGAAGACATGGGAATCCGAACCTACCTTGAGATGGAGGTAGGCCATGAAAGTGGGCTCTCGCACATTTTAGCGAAAAAGGTACGCCATCATGACTTCCAACAATGCCGAATCTTTGAAATCTGTACTTGCAAAGCTTGAGAATTTCCGATCTCAAAGATCTTTGATTTCTTGAGGGAGAGGATGACAAAATGGTTTTATGAAAGAAGAGAAAAAGCCTTGGGAACCATGACTGCTCTCTCTGTGGATTCGAATGCAAAGCTTATCGAGTACATTAGACTAGCTTGTGGAATGTAGGTAAGCTTGTGTAAATATATATATTAGTTACATATATGTTACTAAATTTCGTGTATTAGTTACGAGTTTGTAACTAAACTTTGTGAATTAGTTACAAACATGTAACTCAAATATATTTATTAGTTACTTACACGTAACTAATATATATTTACAAGTATGTAATTTTGTGTATTAATTACTTATGACTAATAAATATATATATATATATATATATATATATAGATATATATATATATATATATATATGTTACGAACACGTAACTAATAAATATTAATTAGTTACACATATGTAACTAAACTCTATTTTTTAGTTACAGATACGTAACTAAATTTTTGTTGTTGTTGTTGTATAGGTGCGACCATCATTGGTGAACGAGTTCGAGGTCATTGATAGAGATGGTCAGTAATGGGCTATAAATTTGGCGAATAAGGCATGCACGTGTCGTATGTTTCAAATAGATAACTTTATATGTCCCCACGGGATCACATGTTGTCTCTTTCGGAACTACGTTGTTGAGGACTATATTTCTTTGTTTTATACTACAGACTATTGAAAATCTTCTTATATAGGTGTAATCCATCCACACGGCAGCGTTGAGTCATGGGTGATTCCCGACAACATGAAATAGATCATAGTCAAACCACCTTCAACGTACGCACGTTAGGCTGGTAGACCAAAAAGAGAAGAATACCATCTCAAGGAGAAGGTGATAGCACTGGTGGTAAAAAATGTTCTCAATGTGGAGGAGTATGACACAACCGGGCAACCTGTCGCAGTCCAATTCCGTTGAACGAAATGCAATAACCTAATTTAGTTATGAACTTTTTGGTTCTCATGGTGTATGTTTAATTCTAGACATGGCTGTAAATTTGAATTTGAATGCAAAACCCCTAGCGTAATTTGAATTTGAATGCAAAATCCCTAGCATAATTTGAATTTGAATTTGACTTCATTTGTATAAGCTGCATTTAATGCTATTTAATGCCTTCAACAATATATTTGTATCAGGTTTGAAACCTGCATTTATTGGTATTAAATGCCATCGACAATATATTTGTATAAGGTTTAAAGCTCCATTTATTGCATACAACAACCTTTAATCGTGTATGGGCACTATTAAACGAAATTTGTTTCCCTTTTTCTCTCTTTAGACGTGTGAAACAATAACCATGTGCTATAAATTTGTTTCCTCTTTTGCTTTTTGGCAGGTATCTTCATACATCAATGCACAAAATAATTTTCCTCTTTCTTTTGACGGAGGCCACGAAATTGTCATCTAGAACATGCTTCTAGATGTTTCTTTATTTGTTTAGGACAATACAAGAAAATGCCATGTAGAATTTTCTCATAAAATTTCATAAATTGAAATTTAATCCTCAAGGCCCAAAACTAATCATGGCCGTGTGAATTAATTCACATTATCATCATATGATAATGTCCAAAATCTTATTTTGACATTTATACCATCTTATGTCCTAATGGACAAAATTACCCTTTAGACAATCTTCGTAAAATTCGTCTCGTTCAACACTTGAACTTGTTTTGACTTAGCTACTAGTTTAACAAATCCTACTCTAATGAATTGTGGTAGTGACCTCATGGATCCAAAACAAAGCTTGAGCTAGCATACTTGGACACAAAAGTTCACAAACCTTTTCCAAGTTCTAACTTAATGTCAACCGACTCAACTAAAGGGTTGACACTGAAAATCTCTCGGTTTAAATAAATATATTTTCTACTTCAAATTCTACTTAATTGTGATGAGTGGATCCATTGAATATTATCTATATTTTCCCTTCATGAATATCATCAACTAGATGAGATTTATAAAATTACCATATTACCCTTCTAGTTGTTATTTCCTCAACTCATTTGTCACTTGTGAATAAGTTAGAAACAATGTATTGACGAGGAGCTAACAAGTCACATTGATTCATCCAAAAGAGTCATGACTCAATTCGGACACTGGCCAGTTCATTTATTCACATTCCAAGAAACAAAGCATGAGGTGATATACATTGCATTTCAGCAATCTTGTACATGAATTCCATATCTATGAGATCTTCACAAAGTTGTTCATGACATCTTCATAACTTAGTACTTCATCGATAAGTCTTTTCTATATCACATAGTGAATCTAGAACTCTGATTTTCTCAAATGAGCGTATGTAAGCTATGAAATGACATGTCTCATTTCAGGATTGAGGTAAGCATGATGCAATTCATACATAATGACTTTGAGACAGAAGAGGTTAAATGGTTTGTTCTTATACCATCCCTAGAAGTGCACTGGTCAATTCAGTATCTTCAGAAGATACCTAGGAAGAGCTATAGAGTCTCCAACTCTCTATGTCTCATAACCAGACATCATAGGTTCTCCTAACAATCATACTGTGATCAATAGCCCTTTGATCCTTAGATTGTGAATATACTGTTTTAAGCAAGCCATGAAGAGTTTATTCATGCAAATCTGTATTTGACTCTTCATTTGTTGTTAGCTATGTTTAAGGACTAAAGACTAAGGTTTATCATAAAGCTTCAAACAAACAAGGAAGAATGAATGAAATTTTTAACTCTTTATTAATTTTTCAGGAGTTACAAGCAAGAGTCTTCGTGAGACTTTATTACATCAAATGCATATAAGCAATATCTACTACTCTTCTTGTGGGCATCAAAGCCAACAAACTCCCACTTGACTTAAAGAAGATGTGAGTAGTCCTTCATGCCCAATCCCTCTCGATGCTGGTCGAAGACCTTGCTGGCTAAAGCCTTGGTGAATGGATCTGCCCGGTCGTCCATCGTCGAGATCTTCTTCACCTACACGTCTCCGTGCTATACTATCTCTCGAATAAAATGGTATTTCCTTTCAATACGCTTAGAGGGCTTATGGCTTCGAGGTCCCTTTGAGTTAGCGAGGTCCCTTTGAGTTAGCGACAGCCCCACTGTTATCACAATAAAGTGTCATGGGCTCATCGACTTTTGGAACGACTTCCAAATACTTAATGAATTTTTTAAGCCATATAGCCTCTTTGGATGCTTCACAAACAGCCACATATTCTGCTTCCATTGTGGAGTCAGCAATGCAAGATTGTTTGATACTCCTCCAAACAACAGATCCACCATTCAGGATGAACACATATCCTGAAGTGGATTTCCTAAGATCCTTATTGTTGGAATTGATCTAGGGTTAAGAAAAGATTTAACGCTTCGAGCAAGCGTAGGAAAATAAAAATTTTCTTTTAAACAAGTAAAACGATTTTACTAACCTAGACAAAGAGCAAGCACATGTTACTATTAAAATTATCTAAAAGCGATTACACGTTTACTAACCTTTATGAAGCTTGATCGTTGAGAAGCTTGTGGAGGTTGAAACGCTCGTCTCCCCACGCAACTCGTCTTTCTTCGTTCTTCGGAACTCGAGTAACCACGAACGTTTCTATAACATAAATCACTCGAGATAAGAAGGAATTAGTGTGTGGGCACTTTTAAATACGACGACTCAAGAACAAGTCTAAGAGTCGAAGAGCTAAAACACTAGGTCAAATGTGGACCTAGGTGCCAAAACAATAACGAAAAGAACTAGAGAGAGAGGGAGTTGGGCGGCCACAAGATCTAGAGAGAGAAGCTCTCAATCTCTAACTTATGTGGAATGAGAAAACAATGAGAATGAGGGCCCTATTTATAGGAGAAGAATTACCTTCAACAAGGTAGTTTTTCTTCTATAGAATATCACATAATTCACGAGCAAAATTTGCCGTCCTTCTCTTTAAGTCACACGGCCAACATGGCTTCTAGAAGCCTTGAATTTGTTTCGTCTTTTGTTTTGCTTCCCCCTTGCCTATTGTTGGCCGCCCATACCAATTTCCTTCTAGAGGAAATTTGTTTCCTTTTTTTCTTTTGGCAAGTATCTTCATACATCAATGCACAAAATTTGGTCTCTCTTCGTTTGGTTTGGACGTGCAGCCCTTCTAGAAGGTGCTTCTAGATTTTTTTTCATTTGTTCATGAATACATAAGAAAATCCCATTAAGAATTTTCAAGTAAAATTCCATAAAATGAAATTAATCCTCAAGGCCTAAATTTCTTAACTTGGCCGAGTGATATTTGTCATCATATGACAATGTCAAAAAATTTATTGACATTCATTTCGTCATATGTCCAAAAAGATAAAAATACCCTTTAGACAATTTTCGTAAAACTTGTCTCGTTCTTGTTTTGACTTATCTTCTAGTTTAACTAATACTACTCGATAGGACTTGTGATAGTGACCTCATGGATACAAATGAACAAAGCTTGAGCTAATGTCAACCGACTCCACTAAAGAGTTGACATTGAGAATCTCTCGGTTCAAATGAGTTTACTTTCTACTCAAGAATTCAACTTAATTGTGATGAGTGGATCCACTAAATATTATCTATGTTTACCCTTCATGAATATCATCATCTAGTCAGGATTTACAAAATTACCATTTTACCCTTCTAGCTGGTATTTCCTCAACTCCTTTGTCGCTTGTGAATAAGTTAGAAACAATATATTGACGAGGAGCTAACAAGTCACATTGAGTCATCCAAAAGAGTCATGACTCAATTTGGACACTGACCAGTTCATTTATTCACATTCCAAGGAACAAAGCATGAGGTGATACACATTGCATTTCAGCAATCTTGTACATGAATTCCATATCTATGAGATCTTCACAAAGTTACTCATGACATCTTCATAACTTAGTACTTCACCAATAGGTCTTGTTTAGAATCACATAGTGAATCCAAACTCTGACTTTCTCAAATGAGAATACGTAAGCTATGAAATGACACGTCTCATTTAAGGATTGAGGTAAGCATGATGCAATTAAATGGTTTGTTCTTATTCTGTCTCTAGAAGTGCACTGGTCAATTCAGTACCTTCAGAAGATACCTAGAAGAACTATAGAGTCTCCAACTCTCTATGCCCCATAACCAGACATCATAGATTCTACTAACAATCGTACTGAGATCAATAGTCCTTTGATCCTTAGATTGTGAATAGGCAGTTTTAAGCAAACCATGAAGAGTTTGTTCATGCAAATCTACATTTGTCTCTTCATATGTTGTTAGGTTTGTTTAAGGACTAAAGACTATAGTTTATAATAAATCTTCAAACAGACAAGGAATAATGAATGAACGTTTCAACTTTTATTAATTATTCAGCAGTTACAAGCAAGAGTCTTCGTGAGCCTATATTACGTCAAATGTACATAAATAGACACAACTACTCTTCTTGTGGGCACCATTGACAACAAAATCCCACTTGACTAAAAGAAGATGTGAGTAGTCCTTCATGCCTAATCCATCCCGATGCTGGTCGAAGACCTTGTTCGCTAGGGCCTTGGTGAATGGATCTGCCAGGTTCTCCACCGTTGAGATCTTCTTCACCACCACGTCTCCGCGCTGCATGATCTCTCGAATAAAATGGTATTTCCTCTCAATATGTTTAGAGCGCTTATGGCTTCGAGGTTCATTTGAGTTAGCGATAGCCCCACTGTTATCACAATAAAGGGTCATGGGCTCGTCGACATTTGGAACGACTTCCAAATACTTAAGGAATTTTCTAAGCCATACAGCCTCCTTGGATGCTTAACAAAAAGCCGCATATTCTTCTTCCATTGTGGAGCCAGCAGTGCAAGATTGCTTAATACTCCTCAACACAACAACTCCACCATTAAGGATGAACACATATCCCGAAGTGGATTTCCTGGAATCCTTATCCGCTTGAAAATCGGAGTCGGTATATCCCGTCATAGTCAGGTCAGTACCTGAATATGTAAGCATCAAGTTCTTAGTTCTCCGAAGATACTTAAGAACATGCTTAACAGTAATCTAGTGTTCGGGTCCAGGGTTGCATTGAAAACGGCTAACTACGCCAACTGCGAAGCAGATATCTAGCCTAGTGCAAAGCATAGCATACATGAGACTTCCTATGGCTAAGGCGTAAGGAATTTTTCTCATGTCCTCAATCTCTTGTGCAGTCTTGGGAGACTAGTCCGTAGAGAGTGAGACTCCATGCCTAAAGGGTGTTTGGCCCTTCTTGGAGTCTTGCATCGAGAAGCGATACATCACCTTATCAATATAAGATGCTTGAGAGAGCGACAAAGCCCGGTTCTTCCAATCTCGAAAGATTTGGATCCCCAGAATGTACGCGGCTTCTCCTAGATCCTTAATATCGAATTGCTTTGCTAGCCAGACATTAACCTCAGATAAATTACCCACATCATTACCTATGAGTAATATATCATCGGCATACAGTACCAGAAACACACCTTTACCTTCGCGTATTAACTTGTAAACACATGGCTCTTCTATTGACTGCTCAAAGCTGAAACTCTTTACAGTTTCATCGAATCTAATATTCCATGACCTAGATGCTTGCTTTAATCCATAAATGGACTTAAGCAACTCACAAACCTTGGTCTCTTGACCTTCTTCCAGGAAATCGTTTGGTTGAGCCATATAAATGCGCTCGTAAAGATTGACATTCAGGAAGGCACTCTTGACATCCATTTTCCAGATCTCATAATCGAGAGTTGCAGTTATGGATAGAAGTATGCAGATGGATTTAAGCATCACGACTGGCGAGAATGTGTCTTCATAGTCAATCCCTTCATTTTGGGTGTAACCCTTAGCCACTAGTCATGCTATGAACGTTTCGACGTTCCCATCCGGACCCCTTTTCTTCTTGTATATCCAGTTACACCCTACGGGTTTAATCCCTTCAAGAAGGTCTACAAGTTTCCAGACTTTGTTGACATACATCGTGTGCATTTCAACTTTCATGGCGTCAAGCCAAAGGTTTGATTCAGAACAAGCCATCGCTTGGCTATAGGAAACAAGATCATCCATGTCAGAGACGGCTACATGAGTGTCTCCAAAATACATTTACCTGTCAGGCTTTTGAGTAGCCCTCTCACTACATCGAAGTACTACTTGACGAGGTTCTGATGAGTTAGGTTGTGTTTCAGTTGGGGTAAGAACAGTTCTTATAGATGAGGTAGAAGCATCCTCACCCAACTTTTCTTCAAGCACAATTTTGCTTCTAGGTTTTACATTCTTCATAAAGTCCTCCTCAAGGAAACGAGCGTTCGTGCTAAAGAAAGTCTTGTCGTCCTCGGGACTATAGAATGTGAAACCTTTAGTTTCCTTTGGATATCCCACAAACAGGCACAATTCTGACCTACTAGCTACCTTGCTAGTCTTTTTCCTTAGCACATGTGCAGCGCAACCCCAAATTTGGATGTGGCCTAGATTTACTTTACGGCCAGTCCATCGTTCATAAAGAGTACCAGGAATTGTTTTAGACAGAACTTGGTTCAGAATGTAAGTGGCTGTTTCGAGGGCATATCCCTAAAAGGAAAGAGGGAGTGATGAGTAACTCATCATTGATCTAACCATCTCCATTAGAGTTTGGTTCCTTCTCTCTGACACTCCGTTTTGTTGAGGTGTGCCAGGTGCTGTAAGCTGAGAAGCGATACCTTCTTCTTTAAGAAAGTCATCGAACTCTCCAGACATATACTCACCACCTCGATCGGATCGAAGGGTTTTGATCTGTTTGCCAGTTTGCTTTTCCACTAAAGCCCTAAAGACCCTAAATACGTTAAAGGTGTCGGATTTGTGTTCGAGCAAATAGACAAAACCGTATCTTGAGTAATCATCGGTGAAGGTAACGAAGTATTCGTATCTTCCCCGTGCCTGTGTACTGAGCGGACCACATACATCAGAATGTACAAGTTCCAGCAACTCAGTGGCTCTTCGACCCTTAGCTGAGAAAAGTCGCTTAGTCATTTTTCCTTCTATACAAGATTCACAAGTAGGTAGTGAACCTATTGCAGAGGCTTTGAGTGGACCGTCCATCACAAGTCTCTTAATCTTGTCTAGACTGATATGACCAAGTCTTAAGTGCCAGAGATATGTTGATTTTATTAGCTCGGAGGATTCCGAAAGTTTGATCCTCTTTGGCTCCCTAACTAGGTCATTATCTATTTCGGTGTCTAATAGAGAAGGTTGAGTGGGATAGATGTAGAAAAGAGCATTCTTCATACATGCATCAGTGACAAAAGAATTGTCAGGAAACAAAATACGAATTCCATTCTTAATGAACTTTAAACAATAATCTTGCTCACGAAGACGAGCAACAGATATTAAGTTCTTCCCAAAGGAAGGAACGAAATAAACATTATTCAAGTTTAAAGTGCGGTCTTCGAAAGACAGCATCACAGATCCCACAGCCTTCGCAGATATCACCCCATTTGAAGTAGAAGTGGCCTTCCTCTAAGCTTTTGGTTTTCTTGAAACTAGTCAAGGAAAAAAAATATGGTTAGTAGCAGCGGAGTCAAGAATCCATGTTGATACATTATCAGCTACTAAGCATGCTTCGGTAATTAGTACAATACTATGTTCCTTTGCTTTGAGGTAGGTAGGACAGTACTTTTCCTTGGCCTTGCAAAGTCTCTTCTTAGATCCAGAGGTGGAGGTTTTGTCCTCATTAGCATATGCCTCTCCATGATTCCTCTTTCTCTTAGTGAGATCTTCAGTAGTGTGAAGCTCCTTTATAAGCTCGGTAACAGTGTACTCTAGCTTGTTTATGGAGTAGTTCAACTTGAAGGTATCAAGACACTCGGGGAGAGTCTGGACATCCACAAACGAGAATGGGTAGAAATGCTATCAGAGGTGATATGGTCATACCGAACAACCAAGCACTACGCAACTGGGGAAACACCTTTCTCTCTCGTATACGGTACTGATGCTCTAATCCCAATAGACGTTGTGATCCCAACTATACGAAGGGAAAATTTCTCAACAGAGGTAACACCTAAAACCTACATTCAAAACTCGACTTTTTAGAAGAAATGCGAGAAAAAGCTCGATTAAAAAAAATTTAGCTAACCAACAAAAAGTTGCTCGGCACTTTAAAAGAAAAGTTCAACTTAGCAAATTCGCAATTGGTGAATAAGTCCTCACGAAACACCAAAGTCCCACAAGATGGAGCGTCGATGCTAACAAGGAAGGACCATACGTCATCAAAGAAGACTTCAGGAACGTGGTGTACTGACTACAATACATGAACGGAGAATTGGAAAAAAAAATTTACGGAACGCCGAGCTCCGACGTTTTTATGCTTAGTTGAACTTTTAATTCCAAAAAACGGCTTGGCCACAAAGCATTGTATTTCTCAAAATTCAAAAAACGGCATGGCCATAAATCTGTAATCAATCAACAGTTTCAATGCAAAATATTTTCCACCCAAAGGTTATTATGTACGTTATCTATTTCTCAAACACATCCTATGTTTTACTCCTAAAAAACTTAAGAAGTAAAACAAGGGAAGGAAGAGTCATATACATAATCCGCTAAGCCCGAGAAAAACTCATTTTAAGTTCCGATCAAGTTCTATTTTCAAAAAGGACCAAGTTTAAAAATCTTAACCTTCAAAAGTTCTCAAGCAGATTTACTTTTGAAAACGATCAGCTTTTGTTTTTCGAAAATGGGCTAAGGCCAAGTTTTTAAGTTCTCGAGCAAATTTGCTTTTGAAAAACGATCAAGTTTTGATTTTCGAAAATGGGCTAAGGCCAAGTTATTAGGTTCCGAGCAGATTTACTTTAAAAAAGGGCTAAGTCTAATTTCTCATGACAAATCAAATTTTACCATCTGATTTAGCAAAAGTCTATATATAGTAAACCCAACCATGTGTCAATTGTACTAAGCCCAAGAGGGTTATAATAAAAGATAATATTACAAGAAATGGATTGAATCATAGATTAATAGTTCCAAATCCTTTCGGGTTGGAGCAAAGAAAAAAAAGAGAGAAAAAAAGGATTGTTACTTTTTTAAGCTGTTTCGGTTCTGGTCTCGGTCTCGTCATCGGCTCTATGAGAGGGGACTCGGGTCGGGCGTTTCCTCGGCCGACTCTGAGTCGTCGTCCTAGTCTGTGGCATCCAAATTTGGATTCCTCGGACCAAGAGTCTTCACCGCCTCGATGAGACCGACATTGTAGAGGTCATTTCTCATGTTGCGGTAATCGTCTGAAGTCTTGTACACCTTCACGCCCTCCGCACCAGCCACGCTACACGCAGCCTCGAGATTGGGATGATGCTTCTCCTCGAGCTCCAACTTGACCCTTTCCACCTCGGCTCTCGCGGCATCACGCTCCTTAAGCAATGGACCGTTCCTTTTCCGGAGCGAGTGAAGCTCGGCACCTATGGTGGCGACTAAGCTCACCTCGCCAGCTAGAGCCTGCGAAGTACAAAAATACATAAACAACCAAACAGTCGCACCAAAAGTCAAAAAGGGAAAGGTACGTACCAAGGCATTGGCCTTACCGATCGATACCAGACATTCCACGGCTGCCTTCACCCTCATGGCATTGACCTCGCTAGCGGTCAAGTGCTCGTGAAGGAAAGTAATGGTCGAAACCAAATGGTCCCGAGCATCGGAAGGCTCCGCGATCTCTGTCACGGCGGAGGACTTCGAGGGCTCAAATGCTTTAAGTGGAGGTGGAGCCGAGGACTTTCTCGGAGTCGATGACTAGGCAGTGGCCCGCTGGCGCTTAGGGTTGGCGGGACGCCGGCATGGGCTATTCTTTTCCTTCCCATATCTGTGAGAGACCAGGTAAACCTCACTAACCTAATAAGGTTAATAAAATACAAATTATAATAAGAAACGTAAATTACTAAAATAAATAAACTGACTAGAGTAAGGGTAGTAATAATAGTGATCCAAAAAATCTAGGTCCAATAAGACGTAGATCGAACGGTCGGACTCGGGGATATAAAAAATATGAGACTGATCTGGAAGATCATGTTCGTCGTATTGAGGCAAGGAACCTGAAATAAAACACAAAAATTAGATAACATGACACTAATAAAATGAACAAACTATACAAATGTTTGAGCCGCACCAAGTTCTGAGAACTCGCCAGCGATCAAACACTGGTCTAAACAGAAAGGTCCTTCAACCTAGAAAAAAATGACCTTCCATTTTTTCAGACTGGTCAGAAGACGATCACTATGTTCTCAAAGGTGTCATGCGGACATGCATAATAAAAGCTGTGCTGTCCGAGGACGACTTAAGACTATAAAACTAAGCAAAGTCTTCCTGTCCTGTAGGCCCGTTATAATACTTGACCCATAATGCCGTCATCCCAACGAAAATCTTTTAAATGTTAGGAACAAGCTAGGTCAAAGTGCAACCCAGGTCGGCCATAAATTGAGATATCAACGGGTGCATTGGCAACCCCCCTATGACCCTTAAAATGGGGGTGTTGAAAGAAACCTTCCCAGGTGGAGGATTGCACGCCCGTTCATGTTCTTCAGGGGCCGACAAGATAATCCTCTCGGAAAGTTGGAACTCCTTGCGCACGTTCTCAATGTATGAGGATGAGACCTGAGAAGTCCATTGGGAAGCCAAAAACTGGCCCTCTTTGTGTTCCAAAACCTCTTCCTCGAGGTCTTCTTCAAGAACATTGACTCCGAAGGTCCGACCACTAAGGCCAGACAGGTCAGATTCGATAGCACCACTTCCTACCCCCCGAAGTCGATGAGGCGGCAGGTTCCGGGCCCGAACTTAGAGGGGCTTTGATCCACTCTACAGACGCTTAAGCACTGGATTCTGAAGACATCTCTTCCCTGCACTAAAACTTGGGGGGATCAAAAAGCCTATCCATAAGCTCTTTATTCATAAGCTTGGGATGTATAGGGGGACAGTGGAAAACTTCGGATAGTGCAACAACAAATGGGGGTCGGTCCCACCCGACTTCTGAAATAACATACCAATCGATATCTCGAAAAAAAGGGACACTAGCCTAGAAGGGAGAATGATATCCTAAGGCTCTGCTCTTCGGACCACTCTATGTTCGATTCTCTGATCTGGTCGCGACATACCTCTCGTCTCCTTTGATATCAGGTAATAAGCTATAATTCCTAGCATAACAACGAAACTAAAACCAAGGCCGAGAAGCTTCAAGAACACTCTTGCCATTTACTACGGAAAAGGTGCAAGAAACACATGCATTAGGAATCAAATCACAGAAAAAGACAAAAACGACTTACCCAGAAGATTTGAGGATTAAGAAGTCTGAAAATCAAAGCTTTCACTTGGAAAAAGCGTCAGAGAAGTTAAAAAGTCTCGTGAAAGTCGGAGAGAAGAAAAGGCTACAAAATTTGGAGAGGTTTTGAAATGAAGATCAAAATCCGGGTAAAAACGTTATATATCCGCGCAACGGACGGCCATGATGAAGCGTACTAAGGAAGCTTCGTAGATCTAAAGGCGGACATGGACAATCGCTACGTTTAGAATAAATCAAACGCAGAACGACGCCGTGTGAATAGACCTAAAAAAAGACCCGAAAATATTCTATCTCAGCCAATACCGAGGAGATAAAACAGTAAAAGTGTTCGAGGTTTAATTGAATGGAGGATTAAATTATATAGTTCCTTATCATTTTTACTAAATGCTAAGAAAATGGAAGGCAGTTGTTAGTTACATAATTTGAATTGACCGAGAATGCTACTTGGATTTCCGAGAACAGAGACATCCAGCATCGAGTTCGAGTCAAATAGGCCTTAGAACTACTGAACGTTAAGGAATGACCCGTTCATAAGTCAAGAATGAACTCTATCAGGCAGAATTTTGAAGAGAAGAGAAGAATGTAGTTCAAAGACTAGTCAAAACAAAATAAACACGAGTAAAACTAAAGCAAAATGCACACTTCAATGGTAAAGGTCGAGCATTCGAGAAATTACCGAGCACTACAAGAGTAACGATAACGGTTACTAAGAAACCATCTAGATCGTGGGATTGATCACCCCACAATCCGCGTCACCACACTTGCAGACACGGTACGTTCAAAAGCCCAAGACACCTATAAATAAGAGGATGAGCAGACAGAACAAAGCAGATGCACATACACACAAGCTCTAGCCATAATCTTCATCTATCGTTAAGCACTCTTATTTGTTTTCTTTCTCCTACGAGATTAGTATGTAGTTAGAAAAATTCTTACCTAAACACTCGGGATCCTCGGGAATGCGTTGTCGGTGACTTGTGTCTTTCGTGAGATATTGTTGTACTAATTTTTCAGGTCAACAGTTTGGCGCTAGAAGGAGGGGGATAGATTTGAAGTCCAATGGCGAGTTCATAAAACCCAACTGACAATGTCACTGATCATGATCTAGAGAACGAGAATCACAACCGCACTTTTCTGCTCACAGCAGAAGAGATCGCCGAGCTCCTCCCTGATCCTGGTTTGGCCGAGCAGTTCAAGGAGATGCAAGAGCGCCTCCTAGTTCTAAAAGCCAACAATAGGGAACTGAGGGGGAGACTCCAGGAAAAAAAGGTCACGCTGCGAAGCACAGTAGTGATTCCAAAGGAAAAGCCCTCACACCTACAGACACGGCACGTTCAAGAGCCCAAGAGACCTATAAATAAGAGAGAACTAGACTGAACATGGTAGATTCACATATACACAAGCTCTAGCTATAATCTTCACCTATTGTTCAGCACCCTCATTGATTCTCTTTATCCTACGACTTTAGTCTATAGTTAAAAAAAAGTTTTGCCTAAACACTCAAAATCATAGAGACTTTGTTCTCGGTACTTTGTGTCTTTTATGAGATATTGTGTACTAATTTTTCAGGTCAAGAATGTGTATATATATATATATATATATATATATATATATATATAAATATATATATATACTCCTCCAAGTCAACTAAAACCAATAATTTAAGAGTTATTGCAAATTAGTTGACATAAAATAAAGTCTGTATGTTTGATTGTAATGATGCGGGGGTATAAAAATAAATAATTTTTATTATTAATTGGGCTTCAGTTCGACCGAAGGCCTAATAAATGATCCAGCCCGACTAAAAGAAAAAGCCCAAGCTCAATCCTCAGAGAAGTGATCCAGCTCGCCCATGTTGATCCAGTCAAGGAGCGAAGTCGTAGTCAAGCCACAATGTCGCCGAGATGACCGGATCTAAGACTTGATCAACCTGTGACGTGTCGAAGACAAACTGATCAACACATGTCCTCATCCACTTTAGCATATAGAAGGAAAGGATTGGAGAGATGAAATCATACATTACATCGCCACTGGTATAGTCCCGACTGAAAAATTGGCAAATCGCAAACTCATACTAAGAAGTTCGAGATTTTGCATAATAAGTGGAAGCGCTTGTTAAAAAGAAGCTTTGCAGGACCATACCTCAGATGCGTCGAATTGGCTGAGTCTAAGCAAATCCTCGAAGGCGTACATAAGAGGGAATGCGGAAGCAACACAGGTGGAAGAGCACTCGCCATTAAAATAAAAAGACAGGGCTACTTCTGGCCTACAATGCTAGCCGATTGCGAGGCGCACTCGCACCACTGCGATTTGTGCCAATGACACGCCCCTAATATAAAAAGACCCGCAGAGAAGATGTCTTCCATTTCAGCGTCATACCCCTTCATGAAGTGGTCTATGAACATTGTGGGACCAATGCCAGCCGCCCATGGCGGATTAAGATTTCTCTTAATCTTAACAGATTATTTTTCAAAATTGGTCGAGGCAGGCACCTTTGTCTTGGTAAAAGACATTGGCGAAGCCTTTATCTGGAAAAATATAATCTGTCGACACGGGACACCTCACAAAATCGTGGCAGACAACAGCTCACAGTTCATATCCAAAAGATTAAGAAAGTTTTGCTACAACAACAGCGTGGAACTAAGGATGTCGACACCACGATACCCTCAGGGAAACAGACATGCTGAGGCAGCAAACAAGACCATCGTAAACTCCATAAAAAAAAAGGCTTACGGCTAAAAACGGACGTTGGATGGAAGAGCTACCAGGTGTGCTCTGGGCCTATTGGACTAGCCCACAGAGGCCGACCGGGGAAACCCCATTTTCTCTAATACATGAAGTTGAATCTGTCATCCCGGTCGAACACCAGGTGCAAACTCTTAGGGCAATGCATGCCCATGAGGATGTTAATTCAAGAAAGTTCGAAATACAAACAGTCTATTGCCAGATTCTATAATAAGAACGTTAATTCAAGAAAGTTTGAAATATGAATCTAGTCCTCCGAAAAGTCTTTCAAAACACCGCCGAGACAAACGCCGAAAAATTAGGTGCGAATTAGGAAGGCCCTTACAGGGTCACTAAGGTCGTGCACCCCGGTGTCTATGAACTCGAAACGCTCAATGAAGTCCCCGTTTTGAGATCACGGAACATGATAAACCTAAAGAAATACTACTGCTAGCCAAGTAAGAATCGAACTACGTCCAACTTGATCCCTACATAAGGGTACGTAGGCAATCTTTTTTTTCAAAGGCACAGTCCCTTTTTTCACCAAAACGATAAGTTCCCCTCTGTGATATAAACGTTCAAATGCCACGTACCAATAGAGCTTCGGAGCTCGGGCTTCGACCAACAGTCCCGAGACCGGACTAGGTCGGCAGTGCAAATACCTCGCGACGCCTATGGCGACATCCGACATCTCACAGCGTCATTCCTAAATAACATTTGAGTTAGAGGTCGCTCTCCGTCAAGCTGGACCTCGCCCAAGAGCGTTAAGGGAAAAAATTTAGACCCCGATGATCTAGCAAATTCTTGGTAAAATTCATCTATTGACATCGTCCTAAAATCTTAAGGGAAACGTTTAAGATCGCCAGACGACCTGAAAGACTTGTCAGATTTTATAAAAAAAATTAAAAATAAAAATTAAAAAAAACTACGCCACTCAATGACTTCGACCTAGGAGAAATATTTTAGATCTCCGACGATCTAAAAGACATAGCAAATTTCATTGGAAAACATCTCTATACGACTTCGACCTAAAATCTTACGAGAAACTTTTTGGATATCGGCGATCTAAAAGACTTAGCAGATTTTACAAGGTAAAGTTGTTAAGACTTCAACTTAATAATACCAAGTGAAAGATTTTCAGATCGATTGGGCGACCTGAATGACTTAGTCGAAATCTACAAAAAAAAAAAAAAAATCATGCATACATAGAGGATATATAGGCGATCTTAAAGATTTAGCAAAATTTATAAATAAATCGAGAACATTAAATCAAAATAAATGAAATCCAAACTAATGTTAAAAAGGGTACCGAAGCCCCCGAAAAATTATCACAAAATTTGTAATAATATCGTCCAAATCAAACGGGCCCGAAGCGATAGAAAATTATTAAAAAAAAAAAGAAAAATTTAAAGACATCAAAATAAAACAAAATATTTCGTGCGCTGATGTAGCAAGAAGGGATCTAGGCCTGATCTCGGGGCTCGACCTCGACATCTGTTCGCTCGGGAGTCGGAGTGAACGCCGTTACGCCTTCATTTCCCTCCGGAATCGAGTTCAGGACCTCGTCAGTCTAGCCAAGCATCGAGCCGTGCTCGTCGATGACAGCGGGCTCGACTTCGGTCGCGGGGAGGTCGGTGGGAGATTGGTCGGAGTAGGGAGTGAAAGGAACTTCCTCGACCTCGGGGATGGCGATGTCCGCATAGTTGGCCTTGTACTGAGCAATGTCATCCTCAGTGTCCTTCTGAGCTCGATACTTAAGAATGTGCTCCCAGTATCGCAGCGAAGTCGCCTTCTTTGCCGCGTGCACAACCCAATCCCCATCCGTCTTCACCGTCATCTTCGTCCTGCCGAGCTCCCCGAGAGCATCTTTCAGCTCTTTGTCCCGAGCAGCCAGGTCGACCTCAAGCTTCTCCTTCTCCGTCTTCAAGCCGTCCGCGTAGGCGTCCCACTTCTTGATCTTTGCCTTCTTGTCATCGAGGTCCACAAACAACAGTGAGCCTTGCCGTAGAGCTCTTCGTTTCTCTGCTTCGCCCTCTCTAAAAGGGCATCCTTGGGGATGAGATCGTCCTGAAGTGAGGTGTACTTCTCATTCATGGCCTTGATCTCGGCTTGGAGGGATTCTGTCCCCTTTTGAACCTCGGCAAACTGGACCCACTCAGCCTTAGCATCAAGGATGCGTTTCTCATAACGAAACACTCATCGGTTCAGTTGGGTCAATAGCTGAAATAAAAATATATATATATATATATATATTTGGTCAGCTCAACTACAAAAAAAAAATAAAAAATCTTTCAAGTATAAGAGTTCGACAACATCAAAAAATTTTAACTAATTATTCAGCTCGACTTCTTAAGAAATTTCCTAACGAATTTTTTTTAAAGTATAACAGCTCGACTACTAAAAAATAATACAATAAGACGCTTATTCCAGTGATGGCCAAAGCCATCATTCTGTACCAATCCGACTCAGTGAGCTCGGGCAATTACGGGAGTGTCATGTCGGAGTAGGATCAGCTGACGGAGGAACCCCGCCGAGGAGTATATGTCGTCGTACAGTATATGATCTTGCGCATAATGAAAATTCATGACATGTTTCTTCTTCCGAGACGAGGTCGGGACGGAATCGGCTTGGCCACTCCACGACTTCGGCGACAGGCTCTTTTTCGGCCTCCTCGCTAATCTCTGGGACTTGATCCCTCTTCTTCTTCTTCTTCTTCTTCTTCTTCTTCTTCTTCTTCTCTCCTTCATCGGGCACTTCATCCTCCAGAACCCGACCCGCATGTGCCTTTTTCTTCTTCGGTGCCTCTGCGATCGCGGCGCGCTCTCTTTCGATCACAGGGTCAGCAGAATCGGGGGCTTCGCCCCCAACAAGACCTTGTCTCTGGTCTCCACCACTCTGGGCACTTCGCTCGAATCCACCGGGACGACCGGGACCGAATACACCAACCTAAATCCCGTCAATTCGATGTCGGAGTTCTCAGTAGGCACCGTCGGCGCCGGAGTCGAGGTCGAGGCCGTGCTCCCTTGTTGTTCTTCCTCGCTTCGCGAGCACTCACCAGAGTGTTCATGTTGTCCACTACGTCTAAAAAGACTTAGTCAATAATAAAAAAAGAAGGAGAAGAGAAAAAGGAGAACTCGATTTCTGTCGAACTAACCTTTTTCAAAACCTTCTAAAGATAGTCGGAGAATACGACCAAAGTTTGGCCGAGTTTAATCTGTACGCAGTAAAGCTCGACCACTCGCCATAACCACCTAGCAACTTCAAAATTTTCTCAGCGAACTCGTCTCCGTGAGAGGGTGCCTTGATCTTTCCTGAAAAACAAAACAAAAACGAATTTTTAACATATTTTGTTAATTATTCAAAAAACAACAGAGATTAATAATAGGTCCGTGCATACTCGTCAAGCTCACCCACTTCGAAGAGAAAGAACGAGCTCGATTCTTGAGAGAGTGCTCGTCGACGGTGAAGTAAAAATATCGCCTTCCCCGGTATTTTTCTTTTGAAGGAATGCCTGAGATCACTCTCTTTCCCGAGGCTTTCGAAAGATCGAAACCCTTTGGACCGTGTTTCGAGTTCGCCTTAACGAAACAAAGGCGGACTAAATCCATCAGTGTAAGTTCGACCCTTTGTTGGGCCACAACTATCAAACCTAGTACCATCCTAACAAAATTCAAGCACATCTGAGGTAGGGTTAACCTCAGGACCTCGACGAAGTCGAACAAAAGAGGATGAATCGGAAACCTTAACCCGCACGACTCTAACCGAATCTCGTAAATGCAGCAGAAACCATCTACGATTGTGTCGGCTCTGGCTTCGGGAGGGGGAAGAATGGTTTGAATTTCTGGAGGTAGTTGATACTTTTCTCGAATCCCCCTTAAATCTAAAAAAGTGATAGCAAAAGGCATAAGAATATCCTCGTTCCCTAAAAGCTTAGACCCCGACGGGCGAACTCCTGAGTTCGACATCTAGACTTAAGGGTACAAGGGATTAAGTAACTAAAAGTATGAGAATTAGTCCTGAGTTCGACATCTAGACTAATCACGGGAGAACTCCTGAGTTCGACATCTAGACTTAGGTGAGTTCGATGGTCGAACTGAAGACAAAATCTAGCCGAAGTCTATACGAAACTAAGAACTCGGAGAGAAAATGAGAATTCAAAACGAGGAAGAGAGAGAGAAAGAGAGGAATTACCTTTTTCACTTCGGATGCTGAGAATATAATTAAGAAAAAGTGTCTTTTCATTGCACATATTTATATACAATTATATTTAACCACATTCCGAGAAAATCTCTCATGATTACCTAATAAAATCAAATAAAATATGTTCGATATCCGCGAGAATATCAACAGACACCCGCTACCTTTCGACTCCGTTTTTCAAATGTGACCAGAGCATGCCACGCGTCAATCATTGATGAAGAGCGCGCCACCACACGAAGCCACGTGTCGAAGAGATTTACCAAATTCCCTCCATACTTTCGAGACAGTTCGGGTTCTTCGCGCGAAATATTTTCAAAATATTCAAAATATTTTGGAAATACTTTGGGGCTAATTGTCAGTGTATAATAATAAATAATTTTTATTATTCATTGGGCTTCAGTTCGACTGAAAGCCCAATAAATGATCTCGTCTTGCTCAAGGAAAAAGCCCAAGCCCAGTCCGCAGAGAAGTGATCCAGCTCACCCATGTTGATCAAGTCAAGGAGCGAAGTCGTAGTCAAGCCACAATGTCGCCGAGAAGACTGAATCTAAGACCTGATCAACCTGCGATGTGTCAAAGACGAACTGATCAACATTGTCCTAGAGATGACCGTCTCTTCGTCTATAAATAATAATCGTTGTACACATTTTTCGCACACAAGCTTACGTTCTATGTTCATATTTATAAAAATTCTCCCAGCCATTCGCCCCTCTTGTAAACAACTGATTTCAATAAATAAATAAAAAAATCTTTTCTCTGATATATTTCGTGTTAACATTTCTTTAAATTAAATATTGTTTGTTTCTTATACAAAATCTTTATGAGACCTTTTAAATAAATAAAATTAATACATCTTAAATAGTATTTGTGATTGTTGAGATTTCTACATCAACAAATGTGCGATTAAAATTATTATTTAGTAAATATTAGAGAATTGCTATAATGTGTATAAATAAGAGGAGAAGCAGACTGAACAAGGCAGATTTACATATACACAAGCTCTACCCATAATTTTCACCTATCGTTATGTATCCTTATTGACTCTATTTCTCCTACGAGATTAATCTGTAGTTAAAAAAGTTTTACCTAAACACTCAAAATCATCGGGACTTTGTTCACGGTACCTTGTGTCTTTGTGAAATATTGTTGTACTAATTTTTCAGGACAAGAATATATATATATATATATATATATATATATATATATATATATATATATATATATATATATATATATATATATACTCCTCCAAGTCAACTAAAACCAATAATTTAAGAGTTATCGCTAATTAGTCATGACGCGAAATAGAAGTCTGTACGTTTGATTGTAATGTGCGGTTAAATAATTATTTAGTAGAATTGCAATAATGTGTATTAAAAAAAAAAAGCTTTATATGAGTTTATATATCAACAATGGCCGTGATGACGAATTGACTATGCATAATCCCATACAAAACGCGGTAGCCGATAACGCAACACGAAAATTCCACAAAACCGTGTTGTATATTTCCTTCTTTTTTTTTTTTCTTTTTTTTAAACCTGTAGTATATTTCCTTCTGAACAAAATAAACTTAAAAAAAAAAAAAGTAAATTAGCTTTATTGTTTATTTTAGGGGAATTGACACAAATAATATCATCTCAATGTCACTTACCATATTTAGCCCAAAACCAAAAAATTGACAAAAGTAATACCAAAGTTTAGTGAGAGAAATAAATGTTGACTCAACTACCCCCAACCCTATTCTCAACCCCTAGAAGTTCTCACGCTAAAAAACTGAGACCCATTTGTTTTCATTCTTCTTCCTCACGCCCAACAAAACTGAGATGATATTTTTTGTTTTCCTTCTTCTTCCTCTGAAACCCATTTGAAACTCAACGTTTTTCTTCTTCTTCCTCGCCGGAATCTGCACACGTTGTCGCCGAAATCTCTTCTTCTTCCTCTGGAACCCATTTGAAACCCAACTCTCAATGTAATAATGATAAACTTATCTAAAACCCAAGCTTGAAGTTTGTTTTCTGAAAATCAAAAGTGTTCGTTCAAATCAAAGATCCAAGCTCATCTTCGTTCAAATCAAAGATCCAAAATTCTTCAAACAAATTTTGGTAAGTTCTTCCTATCTTTAACATACAAGAACATGTTTAATTGTTTTGATTCATGTTGAAATAGGTTCCATTGTGTTTAAGTGTGATTTGTTTGTCAAAATGGTGTTTTTTTTTGTTGAATTCCCGATTTTTCCAAGGTGTCACGAAGTGAATCAGTTCGTGACACTAGTGTCACAAAGTTGATCCAGTTCGTGACATTTCCCGATTTTTCCAGGGTGTCACGAAGTGAATCCAGTTCGTGACACTTCCCGATTTTTCCAGGGTGTCACGAACTGGATTCACTTCGTGACACTAGTGTCACGAACTGGATTCACTTCGTGACACTAGTGTCACGAACTGGATTCACTCCGTGACACTAGTGTCACGAACTGAAAATAACAATTTTACCATGTTGTTGATGTTTTTTTATTCTATTCTTTCAGAATTAAATAACAGTTGATACAATCACGATGGAGTCGAGTGATTGCAGTTCGTCAACACGTTGGAAGCCGCGCGTTTCAGGAAATATAGGAGGTGGTACCGAGCGTCGACGACCTCCTCCTTCATGTTCGTGTGGTCTAAATGGAGTTGAACGAACTTCCTGGACTGCTGATAACCCTGGAAGACGATTCTATGGATGCCCCGAGTATAAGGTTTGAATATGTTTCTCGTTATCCTAGAAATCGTATAGAAATATTATAAATAAGGAGAATCGTGTTTGCAAATAAATATTCTTTGGTTTATGGTTGTGACAGATAAAGAAATCAAATGGATGCGGGTTTTTTGAATGGATTGACCCACCTATGTGCCCAAGATCGATTCAAAACATTCCAGGGTTGCTAAGGAAGATAAATTCATT
>NC_142756.1:19440727-19456281 GCF_054948205.1 Urtica dioica subsp. dioica
GATGTAAAACACAGTGAAAAAATTTTGAGGGGTTTTTCAGATCGTTTCAAATTTTGAAACCTTTAAGTGCGACATTTTAAAGGTATTATGTGCGACGAAATCATATCTGGTGCGACAATGTTGCACCGAATACCATTTAACTTCAGCGAAATATTTAGTTATCTGGATGGGTATCCGGTGCGACATGTCGCACCTAATATGAGCTTAGGTGCGACATGTCGCACCTAATACCCTTCCGGATCAGGAAATTGAAATTGTAATAGTGACCATACTGTCTTCCCATCAATTGGTATCAGAGCGATTATTCGTGTATGATACCAACTTGTAACTTCCCAACAATTGGTATCAGAGCTAGAGTTAGAATCTCGTAGTTTACCATTTGACTCAAGAATCATAATTTTCTATTTAAAACGTTTATCAAAATATAAGATATACATTTGATCATTCGTAGTTTTATTTCAAAGCTAAAATTATTCAAGAGTATGTTCATAATATTTTTTATTCCTTCTAACAGCTAGATTCATTGTTTTTTGATGAAATATGGTCGATGTTCATGATATTCTATAATTGTATATCAGAATATTTTATTAAGTTTGATCATTTATTGATTAAAAGATTTTATTCGATTTGTAGGTTGCAAATCCTATTTTATAGGGTAACAAATAAATTTGAATTGATTTGTTGTAAATCCTCATTTAAAGGAAATCTTTTATTTTAGAAAAAACAATTAATTCATTTGGAATTATAATAAGGTCAAAATATTTTGGGCCTAGACTTTTGTAAAGTCAATTTCATTTTCAAAATAATAAATGATCATTCTTTATAATGAACCATAGATTGATTATTATCTATTTAATATTATTGTGCTTGAATTGATTATGCTTGCCTTACTTTTTTATTTAAACTTGAATTGTTTTCGGAGTTTATTATTATGCAATGGCATTAATAATGTAAAACATCTAAGTAATTAGAAATAATTTTCAATGAATAAGTGGAACGGATCGGGCAAGTTTTGTCAAAAGACCGATAAGAGGTTAAGTTGTAAAGGTACTTAAGAGGACCCCGGTGTCCTTCCTTCCCTACTGGAGGCTTGCTTGTGAAGGAAAGCTTTAGAGTATATAGGCTAGTAAGTCACAAAATCTAACATCTAAACTATATTTAAAACTAGGTTTTATTGAGTAGCTAAGATTCACTTTTAATAGGTTTCTAATCAAGATTAGTAAATTAAAAGTGACTCACCTAGATTAACGTGGCCTTTTCTGATTCCAATAACAAGGTTAGGTCCCTGACGATAGGCAAAAGATGATGTATTTCGTTCCTGACTAATCCTCATTAGCACGTTTGAGTTAGGTCCTTATCTGTGCGAAATTTTGGGTTGACTCATGCATGGACAATTTAATTATTGCATGTGGCCGCAATTCCTTAAAACTAGTAGTTAGTGAGCATAGTTCTGAACAATACATGAACGATAAATTGCTCATTAATCTAAAATAGTTTTCATTTTTTACTAGGTGCCATTTGCTATATCCCCAACAGGGAGGCAATGGGTGACTATTGGTCGAATTACGAAGGAACATAAAAGCTTGGTTCTTTTAACATTAGTATTTTCTCTCATGCTTGTGTGCATTATGTTTTTATTTCAATATTTTTTATAGTTGTTTCTTCTAATTTGCTAATTTAGTTCTTCTATTTATTTAGTAATCATGTCAAACTCTATTATGGCCCTGTTATCGAAAAACGTTCTCACTTGTGAAAACTTTACTAAATGGAAGTTGAACCCGAATATTGTGCTGGTGAATAAAAGCATCCGTTATATCCTCATTGAAGATAGACCTCCTTCTCCTGGTGCTAATACCTCTAGAAACTTAATAGAGGATTATGACAAGTGGGTCATGGCCAATATCAAGCCTATATGCTCGCGAGTATATCTGATGCATTGCGAACCAGGATGGAAGGGAAGAAGACTGTTGCGGAGATCATTGACTCGCTGCAAGAAATGTTTGGGATGCAAAGCGAGCAGGCCCGCATGAAACTCACCCGTAAGTGCACTAGCACTAGGATGATGGTGGAGACTCTGGTAAAGGATCATGTCATGAAAATATCTAATTACTTTACCGAAGCTGAACTCCATGGGGCACATATGGATGATGTTAATCAAGTGAGGATCATACTAAACTCCATATCGAATGATATCATACAATTCACATCCAACTATATCATGAATAAGTTGAGTTATGGACTGTCTCGGCTGTTGAATTAATTACAAACTTTCAAGTCTATTTATCGACATAGGAAGACCAAAGGGTTGGCTCACTATGCTGACGACGCCAAAAACCAAGAAGAAATGGTCTTTTGGTGCTAAGTCATCTAAAACACATCTTAGTACTTTAAAGGGAAAAGCTCCTGCCAAGAAGTAAAAGAGAAAGTTCAAGAGGAGTGGAAAAGAGAAAGAGAAGAAGCGAGATAGTGTTGTAAATGTCACCACTGCAACACTAAAGGTTATTGGAAGAGGCATTGTCTTTTGTATTTGGCCGGGTTTGAGAACAATAACAAGAATGCCGGTATGATACTTTAAAATTCCTGATTTAAGATATCCTAAAATTATTTTCGAGGATAATTAATCACAAGCATTCATCTTCCGTGTTGCAGAGCAGATTTGATGGAGCTTGATTAAGTCGAGGAGGTTGTTAAACAATGTCGGATTCAAGCCCAAGTTGTAAAGAAGTTCATGCTCCAATTGAAGATCTAATATTCCGCTAGCTTTGTTGCTTTCATATATTGGATTAATTTATATATATGAACATCGTGATGTGTCAAATAATAATCCAAGTTTTCTAAATTGGAGCCATTTTATGGCTATTTCGGATATTACGAATCTTATCTTTTCTTATAATTTATTTTATTATTTATGAACACATGGTTGTGTCATTAACTATTTCCTTATTTATTATTGAATGCTTTATGATATTGTGATATGCATGAATTTCATGAAATATAAAGGAAGTGAATGTCTGTTCATAAGTTATCAAAAACACAATACATATTTTCTAAGTAACAAATCTCCGTTAGAAATTTAGTTTGTATTTATTGCTTTCTTTCTTTCTTTCTTGTATTGAATTTACTTTATTATTAAAGTTAATGTAAAGTATAAACTTTTAATCATTCGACTTGTGAATTCAAGTTTGATAAACGAGCTTCCGTTGTTACAATTAAATTCCTGAGTGAATTATGGTTCTATAATTTTATCGAATTAATTTAAGGGCCGGTTAGGTATCTAGCCCAAATTGGCCACCTCTTTTAAAATTCTAGCCAAACTATTACTTAAATTAGGTAACTAGCCCAATCCACTACCAAACAATATTATATTCCTATCTTAACCCTCATCAAATACACACCAAAATTTTCGCATCCGACTCCAAATCCTTCAATCCTCCGATATTGCCTCCGAACTCTCCGTCGATTTCAAATCCTTCAATCCTTTGATATTGCGTCCGACCTTATTTTCCGTCACCAATTTTCTGATTTCGCCACTTCCGAAGCCGACGAAGCGTCTCCGTTCTTAAACTTGGAAAAAATGGTAAGTAAATATGATTTCCAATTCGATTAACCCATAGAACACCATAATTGAAACTCTACCCCGCATCTCCGATCAATTCTCTGTTAGATTAACTATAAAATATGGTAAATAATATTTCCAATTCGATTAACCCATAGAACACCATAACCGAAACTCTAGAACTTTAATGGTAAATAATATTTACAGTCGGGCCATTCGATAGTAAATATTATTTACCATTCGAAAAAGCAAAATACTTGTCTCCGATTTGGCGAACGATTCCATGATTCAAATCTGATAATGAATAACTGGAAAAATTTTGGAATTGACAAACAAATAAGAACGAAGTTTTAAGAAACCAAATAACCTAAACACACTAGACAAACATAAACTAAGAAGGATTAAATGACTAACCTAGACGAACAGATAATATAAGAACAATAGAAGAACATCTACGAAATCGACGATCCTAAGCATCTATTCCAAATGAGTCGTCGAATATCCTACAAATCTAGGATAATTTTAATGGTAAATAATATTTACTGTCGGACCATTCGATAGTAAATATTATTTACCATTCGAAAAAAAAATACATGTCTCTGATTTGGCGAACGATTCCATGATTCAAATCTGATGATGAATAACTGGAAAAAATATGGAATTAGCAAACACATAAAAACGAAATTTTATGAAACTAAGGGCAATTTTGGAAGTATGAGAAATATGGGCTATTTCCCTAAATAAATAGATAGTTAGGCTATAATTTAAAAGTCTCCTCTATAAGTATGCTAGTTGTTTATAAATCTCTTAATTTAAAATATTTTAATAATGGAAAATCTCATAATAAATAAAGGATTTATCGAGTTCGTCTCGAATAATAAATTATTTTCCGAAGAGATATTCCGTAAATTAATTTCATAAATAAATTCTCAAGAACGAGAATTATTCCGAGAAACCTTAATATATTTAAATTAATCAAGAACGAACGAGAAAATTCTCGGTTTAATCATATAATTAAAATCCGTTCGGTTGCGGAATTAATTAAATAAAGGGTAATTTAGCAAAATAGCCAAATCAAACCTTTAACATTGCTAAATAGCCAAGGTTTTGTAAATCCTAAGTAAATAGCCATATATCATTTAAGACACTTCTACATTTACTAAAAAGCCCGGACATTTCCCGCCCATAAGCACACGGTTTACTTAATAAAATAAAAATAAAAAAAGAGGTAACGTGTAAACGAGAATCGAGGAAGTAATGACTGCAAATTAATTACCGATTATCTCTCCACCAATATTCAATCTGCCATTAAGAAAAAATCTCTGTTAATGTATCTTGATGCGTAGTAAAATGTAATCATGTTTCAGTGTTAATGTATGGGAAAAACCATTGTGAACGCGTTTAGAATTTTGGGTGTTTGGATGTTAGAATGAAAAAATAGCTGTTGACATATTTTTCAGTAAATCTGAGTAAATATTGGGCAGTTTAAATTTTTGTCGTGTGTAAATCTTTATTTACACATATTTACACCGAGTATGTCAATCCTTGGATTTTACAACAATGTATGGTTGTTAATATCTGTAGTAAATGTGTGTAAATATTAAGTACTATTATATTTGGTTATCTGGAAGTGTTTATTTACGCATATTTACTGCATAAGTTGTCATAACCTTAACTTATTTACATATATTTAAATAATAGACGATACAATATATTTCTAGCCGAAAATATCAGAAATAATTTATAAAAAGAAACAAATAAATTACAACTTCCACGTCCATTTAGTTCCTAAAATAAAGGGAATCATAAATTGACTAAATCATGTTCACACTTATATCAGGAAAACAATTCAAAAAATTTCGGGAAAAAATTTAATCCGAAAATTCAAATATGTAATTCAAAATTCAAACGCACATGGGCAATTTTCGGAAATAAAAAAACCTATTATTGGGCCACGGCATCGGCATGGCTATTTACTTAGTATTTACAAAACCTTGGCTAAATAGCAAATCATAAGGTTTGATTTGGCTATTTTGCTAATTTTTTGTTAAATAATTATATGATGAAGGATGCTTCAGGACTCATTTGAAAGGAATTTTGAAAGTGGGGTTAGTTTAAGGTTGTGAGAGAAGAAAATGATCTAATGAATAAATATGAAAACTTGTTTCGTATAAAAGTGAAACCTTTTTCTCTCAACTCACTTCACATCTTCGATCTTCTTCTTCTTCTCATCTTCTTCTTCTTCGCGTGTGTCACCTGATGAGTCCTCTTGTCGACCCTAATGCCTCAAGTAGAGTCTCTCCTATTTCGTGCGACTTACGCGAAATCTCGAACTCCGAAAGCCACACAGGCCGGGTCTTCGAAGACCGCTAAGGCCCACAACGACTAATGCCCATACAAACAGCCAAAAAACTCCAAGACCATGCTCCCACATGGGGCATGAAGTGGCCATTGCACGCTCTCCGAAAGGATCACGCGCTCAGCGCGCCCTTCAAAAGGAGCGCACGAGCGCGCTCCTTGGAAGAGAGCACGCGGGCGTGCACAGCACATGGCGTGTTGCGCCGGACAGGCTGCGATGCGCACGCTCCTTTTCAAGGAGCGCGCTTCCGGGACCTGTTTCCCGCTCCATGAGGTGCGGCTCTAGGGCCTCCTAGGCCTCCTCATTCAATATAAATACCCCCCTCTCATTGAGGGGGAGAGACACATTCATTCCTCTCAAAGATTACTCGCTCCAAAGTTCTGAAATACTAGTGGAGACTTTCTGAGCACAATTTCCTCTTATTGAGCACTTGATCTAGAGTGCATTCGGCTCCTAGGATTTTCCACTGAAAATCCCCTACGCGTCTAACACACAAGACGCGTCCACCATTTTCCACTAAAAATCGCCTACGCGTCCAAGCACCAGTCACGTCCAGGATTTTCTACCGGAAATCCCCTACGCCTCCAACACGCCCGAAATTCTCCACTGAGAATCTCCTACGTCTCCAAAAGAGAGAAAACACACATTTTCTCTCGGGTCACTCGATCCTAGAGTTCTGAGACATCGCCGAAGACTTCTCCGTACTTTGTCTCCTCTATCGAGCACACCTTCCAGGCCCTACGCCTCATACAACGTTACATACGCCTTGAACTACGTTCTGACTTGATCCCGCAATGCGAGTACGTAGGTAGCTCACAAGAAGCACAGTCACACCCCTCATTCACCTCATTCTCTCCTCAGAGAGCACCTCCGACTGGACGAAACCTCAACTCGAGACTTTCGAGTTCACACCTTTGCTAGGGTGCGGTCACTTTGTCCGGCCTTAGATCGAACCGCCCAAAGCTTTAAATCGTATTCATTTTTGTGCGACACCATTTTGGCGCTAGAAGAAGGGCACTTCCCAACTTGCACAGCCCAAAATCCCTTTTATTCATCTTCTTCTTTTCTTCTGAAAACTCTGCTTTCTTGGACTTGAGAAAATATGAGTAATCAACCACCCACGCGTTCTGAGGGCGTTAACAACCACGAGAACGCTACTGGGACCAAAAAAAACATTTCTTGCGCTCCCAAGCGCATGGTGACGAAGAGTCGCTCCCTGAAGAGAGCTCGACCCGCTCATCATCTCCATCTCCAGATAGCCGGGACGACCGCATCATGGAGTTAGAGGAGAATATCCGCCAGCTGAAGGCGACAAATGCAAGGTACCACAGCCGACTGGCTGCAAAACAATCTATGCATAACACAATAATCCCCAACAGGGAACCCGAAAACCTCAATGAGGGATGTCGCGGCTGTGACCCAGATTATGAAGGCATTGATGATTCGGAGGATACCGAGACTTCTCTCACAAAGGACGGGGGACTCCCCATCGTGAATAAAGCCGGTCCGTCGGACCCTTCACCTAAGACAAGGGATGCACCTGCAGCCTTCCACGAGGGAAACCCCCGACGTTCGGCTCATGATGGACTTGGTCACAGGGAGAATATTGCGGAAAGTTAGGGCACGCAAAGAGCGCGGCGTCTTAGACGAAGCCTGAGCCTCCGTGCGGCAAACCCGGATCTTAGGGATCATCTTACCGCCCAACGCAACGAGAATGGTGATGACCTAAGAGAGCGACTAAGCTCTCGGTCAAACGGCCTTCCAGCAGCCCCAACCCACGGGAACCGCCGTACGGGTCAAGGGTCCAATGAGAGGCGACAAGTGACTCCTCCCGAATAGGGAGTTACTCCAACTACCAGTCTTGATGTGGTCACCATGATACACAATCTTCGAAACAAAGTACGAGATCTCTGCGAATACGGAGTAGATGGAAGAGCCTACGGGATCATCGAGGAGAACTCCTCGCCTTTCACAGCCCAGATATTGGCCAAGGTGTGCACGAAAAATTTCAAACTTCCAAACCTCGCTCCCTATGATGGGAAAGTGGATCCCGCTTACCACATCTAGCATTATGAAACCTGGATGACGATGCAGGGTGTCGCTCCCGGCACCATGTGTCAAGCTTTTAGTCTTACCCTCGCCAGACCCGGTTTCGAGTGGTTCAAGAACTTAAGGCCGGGAAGCATCCAATAGTTCAAAGACCTGAAGGATATGTTCCTGGCACGCTTCGCTAAGTCTATGGTCCAAAAGAAGACCAAGATGTATTTGTGGTCAATCAAGCAAGACAGTGGCGAGTCTCTTAGGCAATACCTCGCCCGATTCATCAGTGAATCGGATAAGGTCGACCGCTTTGACGACAGTGACACAATTACCACCATCATTGAAGGCTTGCGCACAAGTGACTTCCTCAAGTCCACCGTCGGCCGTGTCCCTTCTACCATGGCCGAGTTAATGACTCGAGCCAAGACCTTCATGGGAGTCGAAGATTACCTCGACGGCCGTAAGAGCAATAATCAAAGCTCTTGTCGTCGAGACAAACCTAGCCACGAGCAAAGCGACTCCCGTAAAAGGCAAAATAAGGGGAGTCAGGCTTCCAATAGCCAAGCCCCCGTGCCCCAGAAGTCGTGACTTACGGAAGACTTTAAGGGTTACTCGTCGTTCACACTGTTGTACACAACGCCAGATCGAATCATGGGTTTGGCACGTTATGAGAATCAATGAGCTAAAATGGATGCAAGTGATCAAGGAGCTCAAATGGATGCAAGTGGACCTTATATGAATACAAGAAAACTTTCAAGTGATCCATTAAGCTTGCCTAGTGGGCCTCTCAAAAGGTTTAAGGCCAAACAACTCAAAGAGGCTCTAAATGGGTTGATTCAACAAGTTAGCTCATTTGGGCCCAGAGTTGAAGCAAATCTATAACAAGAGAGCCTAATTACAATGATTAAGGTTCTACAAAATCGGTACAATATTAGGGAGGAACCCCAAGAAGAGGAAGAGGGGGAAAAGGAACCTCCACTCAACGAGCCCCTATTACGCTTACAAGCACCTCCGGTAGTCGACTCACCACCGTCGACTGCATTGCTCATTGCTCTCACTATCTTGTCGGCGGGTTTCAGCACACGCAATAATACATGCACCAACAAGAGAAGTATAGTGCCTCTCACATCAATCAATTGAACGATCTCTACTCTCAGTGGGACATCAACTAGGAGAATCAGATGCTATTTCCTCCATATCCTCAATACTCCGATTATCTGTACCCACCATCACAGTGGCCACTGCATATGACATCTCTTCAATATCCGGTGCCACCACCAAATGACGAGTGAATTTCTGAAACCACCACCACCACCAACTCCTCAATATTAATTATGTTATAAGTTTTTAATTTAAGACTCGTTTTGAATTTAAGTTTCAGTTTAAGACTCGTTTGGTGTATTTAAGTTTAGACTCGTTTATTATTTTTCATTTACTGTGTGTTTGAGACTTGATTCTATGTTTGAAACTAATCTTAATTTCAATATGTTAATGTTCGTTGATTGTGGAATTTTGATTTGAATTGTAATTTTTTAGTTGAAATGCAGGATTAACATGAAAAAATTGGTTAAATCTGAATAATATGGTCATTTAAATATCATCTCGTCGCAGTGAAGCTAGATTCTTGCTGCAGCACACCCTCCCTACCGCGGCGAAATTTGTATTTCACCGCGGCGAGAAAGTTACCAAGAGCATTTTTTTTGGAAAACAGAGTCTCGTCGCGGCGACGTACATTTCTTGCCGCTGCGTGTTAGGCGTGCCACGGTGAACTTTATACTTCGCCGCGACGAACATTTCTACAACGCTTAAATTGTTGTCAATAGTGCCCACAAGAATAGTCGTAGTCTTTAATTATGTACATTTGATGTAATAAAGTCTCACGAAGACTCTTGCTTTTAATTGCTTATTTATTATTAAAAGTTGAAACGTTCATTCATTCTTCCTTGTTTGAAGCTTTATGATAAAACCTTAGTCTTTAGTCCATAAACAAACCTAACAACACTTGAAGAGACAAATGTAGATTTGCATGAACAAACTCTTCATGGTTTGCTTAAAACAATATATTCGCAATCTAATGATCAAAAGACTATTGATCTCAGTACGATTGTTAGGAGAATCTATGATGTCTAGTTATGTGACATTGAGAGTTGGAGACTCTATAGTTCTTCTAGGTATCTTCTGAAGGTACTGAATTGACCAGTGCACTTCTAGAGACATAATAAGAACAAACCATTTAACCTCTTATGTCTCGAAGTCACTACGTATGAATTGCATCATGCTTACCTCAATCCTGAGATGAGACATGTCATTTCATAGCTTACGTATTCTCATTTGAGAAAGTCAGAGTTGTCATGAACAAATGAAGAAAAATCTAGAAGCCCCTTCTAGAAGCCTCACTCGTCCATACCAAAGAAAAAGAGAGATAATTTTGTGCATTAATGTATGAAGATTCTTGCCAAAAGAAAAAGAGGAAACAAATTTCCTCAAGGAGGGAAAGTATTTGGGCGGCCAAGGCAAGGTGAAGGGAAGCAAAAAGAGGAAACAATCTTGCTTCTAGAAGACATGTCACACGTCCAAATAGAGAAGGGGAAATAAGGCAATTTTGCTCATGAATATGTGATATTCTATAGAGGAGGAAACTACCTTGTTGAAGGTAAAACCTCTCCTATAAATAGAGGCCTTATTCCTCTCATTTTATTCAATCCAAAGTTTAAGAGATTGAGAGCTTCTCTCTCTAGAACCTTGGCTGCCCCCTTCACTCTCTCTCTAGTTTTCTTTTCGTTTTTGTTTTGGCACCTAGGTCCACATTTGACCTAGTGTTTTTGCTCTTCGACTTTGAGACTTGTTCTTAAGTCGTCGTCTTTAAAAGTGCCCACACACTAATTTCTTTATTTCTCGAGTGATTATTGTAATAGAAACTTTCGTGGTTGCTCGAGTTCCCGAGGAAAGAAGACAGACGTGCTGCAAGGGGAGACGAACGTTTCAACCATCCTAAGGCTTCTCAACGTTCAAGCTTCTCAAAGGTTAGTAAACATATAATGCTCATTAATAGTTTTAATTTATATGTGCTTGCTCTTTGTCTAGGTTAGTAAAAACGTTTTACTTGTTTTAAAGAAAATTTTTAAATTCCGCCGCTTGCTCGAAGCGTTAAATCTTTTCTTAACCCTAGATCAATTCCAACATAAATAAGCATTGTAGACAGGTTCTCGCCGAGGCAAGTCTGTTTTACAGATATCCCTTTTTGAAAACAGTATCTCGCCGCGGCGACGTTGTTTTCTAGCCGCGGCATGTTTCTGTCGCCGTGGTGATAAATAGTCTTCGTCGCGGCGAAGCTTCATACGGAGAGCATACATTTTGGAAAACAGAGTCTCACTGCCTCACATTTCTCGCTGCAGCTTGTTAGGCGTGCCGCGGCGAACTTTATACTTCGTCGCAGCGAGGGTTTCTACAACGCTTAAATAAGCGTTGTAGAAAGGTTTTCACTGCGGCGAGATGTATATTTCACCCCAACGAGTCTGTTTCCAGATATCCCTTTTTTTAAAATAGTATCTTGCTGCAACGAAGTACATTTCTCACCTCGGCGTGTTAGGCGTTCCGCGGCAAACTTTATACTTCGATGCGGCGAAATTATACTTAACCACGGCGAGCCTCCTAGAAAAGACATTTAAATAAAAATACATTATATAGAGACATTTTAAATGAAAATAACGTTGTCCACATGATAATAACATAAAATCCAAAATAAAAATACATTGTCCAAATGTTAAAAAAAAAATAGGATCTATATCCTTACGAAGTAGATGAGAAACATCGTCATCATCGAAATCATCAATCTCTTGATCAATAGGCGGTAATCCAGATGTGAACGGCGAAATGCTAAACATGTCTTCTTCTTCTTCTTCGTTACCATTTCTCGCTTTCGTATGAACCACTAACAATAACTCAAGATTGGCTGGATCTGAAACATAAAATACTCGACTTGCTTGCGAAGCCAAAATAAATGAATCATTCTCGTAGCCAATCCGTCTAAAGTCGACAACTGTAACTCCTTTATCATCAACTTTAACATGATTATTACTACCCATTTTCACTTAAACAATGCGACTCGTAACATGCAGTAATCAAGTTCCCAGATGTCTTCAATGTATCCGTAAGCATGTTTTGGATTCTTATCCTTGGCCGACGAAACATGTAATGCTTCGGCAAACAATGTAACGCCACTATTTTGAACGAGATGCTTGCTGTCTCTCTCTCTCTTGTGTAAAATCTAAAACTATTAACAGTCTAAGCAGTGTACCTTCTAACCATTGAGGAAGGTCCGCCAGATAGTTCACTCAACGTAGATGAATGTCATGACTCTTTAAATAATTGTTTTCCAAGCCAGTTCTGAAACAAACGGTTGTGCTCTTCTTGCAACCATATTTCCTTTCTTTGGAATATTCACTCTCACCTCATTCAAATGAATATCCACAAATGGCGTTACCTCGGAAACATTGTATAGCCTACGGAGACTGGCTTGCTCCCATTCTTTTTGGTTGACGTTAGAATAAGTACCTATAGATAAACACTCGCATATATAAACAAGAACGCTCATAATTTAAATAGACAAAGAAAGTGTCACAAAAAAATACTTGTATATAGAGCTTTTGAATCAAAATTTGTGTTCTTGGGTAACCCAATTTCATCTTCTTTAGCTAAATACTCAGAACAAAACTCAACTGACTCTTTTGCTATGTAATTTTCCAATATTCTTCCTTCCGGCCTATTGTAGTTCTTCACGTAGCTTTTCAACACTTTCATGTACCAAGTGGACGGTTAACTGAACCATTATGTAAAAAAATGAAGGTGGGAGGAAGCACAGAGTTTTCACCAATTCTAACTGCATTAAATCCAAACAAGTGGGATTGATGACCTTCGAGCAAATCGAGTTGAAGAATATACATATCTTGGATATTACGGAGTTTACATCTTTTTACAAAATTCCACGCAAAGCAAGAGGCAACATTTGAGTCTTCATTCCAATAAGTCTCAAATCTTTCAATGATACGAACCTCTTATAGTTTCACGAATGACCATCAGACACTTTAATAGAAGCAAACAAGTTACACAACTTCTTCTTCTCCTTTCGATCTAAAGTGTACTTTGGCTAAGGTAATTTTTGTTTTCCACCCCCTCCCCGTGATGCAAAATGCTTCTTATATTCATCTCTTTGAGATCTATTCGAGATTTTATTCCGTCTTTTGATCTATTTGGATCATCAATTAGCATACCGATAAACGATTCGCAAACATTTTTTTCGATATGCATAATATCCAGACAATGTCAAACGTAGTGTGTCTTCCAATAAGGAAGGTCGTATTAAATCAATTTCTTCTTCCAATGATTCTCTCTTTAAATGACTTTTTAGTGTTAGCACTCCGCTTTCTTTTCCCAAGCAATTCATTGGCGTTTTTAACCATCTCATAGACATCTTCACCAGAAAAAATTCTAGGAGGGGGTCGTTCTTATGTATTTCCATCAAATGCATGTTTTAACCTTCTATGCTAGTGATCTCTTGGTAAAAATCTTCTAACACCAAGAAAAACAGTCTTCTTACCGTGCTTCAACCGAATGCAAGACGTGTCTTTCATGAAAATTGGACAACCAATCAAGCATTTCACAGAGTATCCTGACAAGTTTTCATAGGCCGGAAAGTCGTTAATAGTCCACATTAACGTTACCCTTAAGTTGAACGAATCTCCACGGTAAGCATCTTTGACTTCGATACCATTCTCTAACATCTTCAAATCATCGACCAACGGTGCCAAATAGACATCGATATCATTTCATGGTTGACTCGGTCCTAAAATCAGAAGCGTTAACATCAAGAACTTTCTCATCATACACAGCTTTTGAGGGAGATTGTAGTTCACAGGTATAACCGGACAAACACTATATTTACCGTTCATCATGCTAAACGGGTTCATATCATCACACGTTAGACCAACACAAGATTTTGAGGATCAACACTGAAATCCTTATACTCTAAATCAAAGGATTTCCACTGTGAAGTATCAACAGGATGTCTCAACATACCGTCATCGATACGTTTTTCGGAGTGTCAAACCATGTTCTTCACGTGTTTGACATTATTAAACATTCGTCGGAAGCACAACAGTGGAGGAATGTACCATAATGACTGGATTTCTTTTAAAGAAAATCAATAATAAAGAATGAATATGGGCTACATGTAATTCCTAACTAAGTAATAAAAATGTGCGTAGCTTGACTGGAACTCCTTTAACCCCCATCACATGGAATTTTACCCTTCTTCCACCTCGACTCTTTGCATGTCGGACATTCATTTAGATCTTCATACTCGTGTCTATATAAAACAAAATCATTTAGGCACGCATGGATTTTCTCGTACTTCATGCCTAATGTGCCGAAAGTCTTCTTCACTTCATACATACTTAAAGCTACTTTATTGTCTTTTAGAAAGGCTTCTTTAAGTGTTTCCAACAATAGAGTAAAACTAGTGTTTGTCCAATCACCCGACGCCTTCAAATAGAATAATGTAACAAAAAATGAAAAATTCTAAAAGCTAGTACACCTTTCATATAATGGTGTCTCTGCATCATTCATCATGGACTCAAACAATTCCAGTCACTCAACAAAATCGTCCTCCAAATCATTCATCATTCCGCACATAACATCAATATCATCTTCAACATCATTGTTTTCCTCGTTTATCGTAGAACAAAAAACCTCACCATGGTAGAACCATCTTTGATACGAGATCATTATTCCATATACAAACAAATGGGTCCGAACGACATCAATAAAAAATATCTATGATTCCAACTCCGGGTAAGTTAAAATTTCTTGAATTTGTTTTGAAATTAAATTTTTACTTGGACTTATGTTACAATTTAATGCGAATTTGATATTGATTTGAAGTTAGGAAGATATTGTATTGGATTTGAGTATGTTGGATTTGAGTTTTTATTTTAAATTGATGTCTTTTTTATAATTGTGTTTGAAATTGAGATTTTATTTGACATTAGATTGAATTGAGTTTGAAATTGTGTTTTTTTAAAGAATCGGATTAGATTTGAGTTGATATTGTGATTGGATTTGAGTTGAAAATTGAGATTATGTTTCGAATTTTGTTTATTACATTTCATGTCGTCCACTACTACTAGTTCTAGCGGTACTGATAAAAGGAAAATTAGAAGACAACTAGCGCTAAATTCAGATGATAAAGGAAAAAAGAAGAAATACTCTTATGGGTCAGGTTAATAAGGTTAAAACTCTTGGAAAAAAAATCCCGATAGAATTTGATGATAAAGGGCAACCAGTGGGTAAGGAGGGTGACGAGTTATCGAGTTACTTTGGCATGTTAGCTAGAGAACACGTTCCACTTTCGATGCGAGATGTAAAGAAAATAACCAAATTAAAGAATGGATTTGGAACAAAATGCAAGAAGGATTTACGATTCCTATCGAACAAAAGCACGATTGCCTTATGAGAGTTGGAGAAGCGGCAAGGTTATTTCGTCATGAGTTATACAACGATCTACTCAAAGACACCATCAACGAACCAAGTGTTGGAATCGAT